>NW_005434174.1:3549-5036 GCF_000315625.1 Guillardia theta CCMP2712
CTGACAGAGGCACCGGGCCCGTTGACAGAGGCACCGGGCCCGTTGACAGAGGCACCGGGCCCGTTGACAGAGGCACCGGGCCCGTTGACAGAGGCACCGGGCCCGTTGACAGAGGCATGCTGCTCTGTGGCGCGTAGGGAGAGCGCAAGGGCACCGGAGGAAGCTGCGAGCAAGAGGTTCGTATAGTTCAAACAGCTTTCTAAGCATGGTACTACAGTATGATGAGAGCGTTCGCAACCTGCTGTATCGGAGATCATGCCAATACACGCAGGGTGAGCGCTCTGGAGGCCACGTCGAGGAGGCCGACCTCGTCGAGAGAGTGAAGAGCTTCACCAAGCGTTATCCGAATAGTCGGACAGCTCATGCTTGCAGAGCTGAGGGGGGATGCACTCCCGACGCTATCGCAGAAGCCATCCGCTCGACATGTCGGCAGGCGAGACGCGACCTTTTTGAAGACTCTCTGAGCGCATGGAGCCCAGAGTCGAAAGCATGGTTCATGCAACAGATGGAGGAGGCCAAACAGCAGAATGTCGAGACTTACATCGGCACCGAAGACACCGAGGAGACCTCCTTCATCTCCATGACTCTCCTGGGCATCTCCTCGATGTATGTGCGACAAGAAGACAAATTGAAAATGAAGTTGACGGAGCTGGGACTCATAGTAGACTCAGTCGATAGAGACGACAAGTCCATCATGTGGAAAGCACCTTACAGACCTGAGATAGCACGAGCAGACGACATCTCAGTCACCATCTCCTTCCTTCGGAATGAAGAAGCCATCGCACTTAGGGTTTAGGGTTTAGGGTTTAGGGTTTAGGGTTTAGGGTTTAGGGTTTAGGGGGGGAAGGGGCAGGAGGGGGTTTAGGGTTTAATTCCTGGCAGGTTCCTTATCTCCTGGCAGGATCCTTATTACCTGGCAGGTTCCTTATTTCCTGGCAGGTTCCTTATTTCCTGGCAGGTTCCATAGTTCCTCGCAGGTTCCTTATTTCCTGGCAGGTTCCTTATTTCCTGGCAGGTTCCTTATTTCCTGGCAGGTTCCTTATTTCCTGGCAGGTTCCTTATTTCCTGGCAGGTTCCTTATTTCCTGGCAGGTTCCTTATTTCCTGGCAGGTTCCTTATTTCCTGGCAGGTTCCTTATTTCCTGGCTGGTTCCTTATTTCCTGGCAGGTTCCTTATTTCCTGGCAGGTTCCTTATTTCCTGGCAGGTTCCTTATTTCCTGGCAGGTTCCTTATTTCCTGGCAGGTTCCTTATTTCCTGGCAGGTTCCTTATTTCCTGGCAGGTTCCTTATTGCATTTCAGGTTCCTTAGGCAAGGCAGGTGAATTATTTCCTGGCACGTTCCTTATTTCCTGGAGCTTCCTTAAGGAGGGCAGGTTCCTTATTTCCTCAAGAAGGAAGATTTCATAACAGATGACCTATGACTACGCAAGGAGGGAGGAGTGAGTTAAGGAGGATGGGGAGAGCAGGGCACTTATCCCGGTACGAGT
>NW_005434173.1:0-281 GCF_000315625.1 Guillardia theta CCMP2712
CCGCCTCTTCTCCAGCTTCTTTCAATCAGAGAACACGCTCATGACTGGGCTGAAGCTGCGGGGTAGGAGGGGGGGCGCGCACTCTCAGATCGGTCTGCTGTAGACGCTCGCGTGCTGAAGCGCTACAGGTGCCCGACGGCCTCAAGCACCACGACATGCTCGTTCCGATGGACAAGCTCGGGATCCATTGCCTGAGGTCGCAACTTCGTTTTCGACCTTTTGAGGCTCGTGACCGGTCACGAGGACCAGACTGGGATTGGAAGCGAAAAGCCTCAAGTTCG
>NW_005434173.1:381-1219 GCF_000315625.1 Guillardia theta CCMP2712
CGCGCCGATCGCCTAGACCTCACCGCTCAGCCCCAGGCCTACTCTCTCGCCAGCCGTCCCTGCCTGCCCCTATAAGATCACCAGGACAAGGCCAGAGCCTCGGCTCACGCTTGCCATCCCGCACTCCCTCCCAGCCTGACCATGACCTGCTCTCCTGCTTCTATCGTCCTCGTCGAGTCTAGCGTCCGGTGGTACCGCCCCGCCTCCTGCCTCCCTTCAAGCTCCCGGCCCAAGCGGCTCCTCCTCAGCCCCGACCAGCTCCGCTACCTCGAGCGCCTCCAGGACAAGCAGCGGCTGGCCAGCTCGGAGACCTGTGCGCAAGGGGAGGAGGACGCTGGGGCGGCTCGCGGAGGCAGGACGTCAGAGTCGAGACAGGCGTCAGCGGCAAGGCCGAGCCTGCTTGACGAGATAGGCAGAGTGCGGGAGAGCAGGGGGGCGACCGCCCGGAGACAGCGAGACGGGAGGAAGAGGAGGGCCCCGGAGGCGGGGAGAGCGGAGGAGGAGTGTAGCCGCGAGCTTGCGGTGTGGGGGCAGAAGTGCATGTAATGTAATAGCTTGTGAATAGAGTGTGAATGCGCAAGGCCAGACTGACACGCTCCGCCCCCGCATCTTCAGGACGACGCCGTCACGGTGATGGCGGCTATGCGGATGCTGGCGGGGAGTCCGAGAGGGCTCAGTGAAGCGGGGGAGCGAGCTGCGTGTATGGGTAGAGGGGGTAGAGGCTGGGTATGCTTGTGCCACTGCGTAGGGGCGGGAGAGTGGAAGAAGGCCCTGCCTGGCGGAGGCGGGCAGGCCTCGAGGGCTTGGGAGGGAGAAAGGGAGGAGCTTGGCACGTCGC
>NW_005434173.1:1892-3569 GCF_000315625.1 Guillardia theta CCMP2712
GGACAAGCAGCGGCTGGCCAGCTCGGAGACCTGTGCGCAAGGGGAGGAGGACGCTGGGGCGGCTCGCGGCGGCAGGACGTCAGAGTCGAGACAGGCGTCAGCGGCAAGGCCGAGCCTGCTTGACGAGATAGGCAGAGTGCGGGAGAGCAGGGGGGCGACCGCCCGGAGACAGCGAGACGGGAGGAAGAGGAGGGCCCCGGAGGCGGGGAGAGCGGAGGAGGAGTGTAGCCGCGAGCTTGCGGTGTGCGGGGAGAAGTGCATGTAATGTAATAGCTTGTGAATAGAGTGTGAATGCGCAAGGCCAGACTGAAACGCTCCGCCCCATGATGGCGGGGGCTGAGTTGATGATTGTGCTGCACTGCGGGGGGGCTTGGGGTTGGAAGAAGGTGCTGCCTGAGAGTAGTGGCTGTTTATGTAGTATGCGTTGGTCTATTCACAGACTGGGGCATCACGGGAGGGGTACTAAGTGAGTGTGAGGGGAGCTTTGAGTCTGCCGTTGCATGCTCGTGTCAGCTCGGATCGCTCAGGTGGCTGAGGGAGGCGCTTGGCACGTCGCTTGCCATCCCGGGCTGGTGATACGTCTAGATGCAAACCCGCCTCTTCTCCAGCTTCTTTCAATCAGAGAACACGCTCATGACTGGGCTGAAGCTGCGGGGTAGGAGGGGGGGCGCGCACACTCAGATCGGTTTGCTGTAGATGCTCGCGTGCTGAAGCGCTACAGGTGCCCGACGGCCTCAAGCACCACGACATGCTCGTTCCGATGGACAAGCTCGGGATCCATTGGCTGAGGTCTCAACTTCGTTTGCGACCTTTTGAGGCTCGTGACCGGTCACGAGGACCAGACTGGGATTGGAAGCGAAAAGCCTCAAGTTCGGATCGCCTTGAGGCTGACTTGCATGGCCTCCGCATCGCAATGACCTCTTCTCGTTACCGGGCGGCACCCGCCAAGGAGGCCTAAACCTCAACCGCTCAGCCCCAGGCCTACTCTCTCCGTGCCACACTCGTGACTTTTGCTGATCACCAGGACAAGGCCAGAGCCTCGGCTCACGCTTGCCATCCCGCACTCCCTCCCAGCCTGACCATGACCTGCTCTCCTGCTTCTATCGTCCTCGTCGACTCTAGCGTCCGGTGGTACCGCCCCGCCTCCTGCCTCCCTTCAAGCTCCCGGCCCAAGCGGCTCCTCCTCAGCCCCGACCAGCTCCGCTACCTCGAGCGCCTCCAGGACAAGCAGCGGCTGGCCAGCTCGGAGACCTGTGCGCAAGGGGAGGAGGACGCTGGGGCGGCTCGCGGCGGCAGGACGTCAGAGTCGAGACAGGCGTCAGCGGCAAGGCCGAGCCTGCTTGACGAGATAGGCAGAGTGCGGGAGAGCAGGGGGGCGACCGCCCGGAGACAGCGAGACGGGAGGAAGAGGAGGGCCCCGGAGGCGGGGAGAGCGGAGGAGGAGTGTAGCCGCGAGCTTGCGGTGTGGGGGGCACAAGTGCATGTAATGTAATAGCTTGTGAATAGAGTGTGAATGCGCAAGGCCAGACTGACACGCTCCGCCCCGTGATGGCGGGGGCTGAGTCACGGTGATGGCGGCTATGCGGATGCTGGCGGGGAGTCCGAGAGGGCTCAGTGAAGAGCAGAGGCTGTTTATGTAGTATGCGTTGGTCTACTCTCAGTATGCTTTGTGCCACT
>NW_005434173.1:3669-5585 GCF_000315625.1 Guillardia theta CCMP2712
GGGAGAGTGGAAGAAAGGCCCTGCCTGGCGGAGTCGGCAAGTCCTCGAGGGCCTGGGAGGGAGAAAGGGAGGAGGCTTGGGAGAAGGCACGGGCAAGAAGGCATGAGAGGAGGGGCGAGAGCTTGGGACTCGGCCACTGGGAGCTGAAGGGCTCGGGTGAGCGATGGTATCTCTAGTAGTATATCTGGTTTGGTATCTTTCCTTCCCGGCGTCTCTACCCCAGGCCTCCTCCCCTGCGTCTCCATGAGCAGGTCGGGCAGCGGGTGCGCTTTGAGACATGCGAGCAGCAGGAGGAGGACGCGACGGGATCAAGCTCCGAGACACGAGGCAAAAGCTTGCGGGGGAGGGGAGGAAGAGCGTTCTCAATACTGCAAGGCAGCATGTTTGTATCGTACGGGCTGTACGGCTACTTGACTTGGTTGACGCATGTCTTGATCCAGAGCGACTCATCCACTGCGACCGTTTGTGCCTCGTGACTCGGGTCACACGGACAAGTAGAGTACTGCCCCTATTGAGATCCGATCTTATCTCAGGAGGCACATCCGTCTTCGAAATCGAGCCCTTTCGTCCCACGAGGCCGCCTGCGGCCACAAACCCCACGCATGTGCGCCCTTCCTGCTTCTCATGGGGGCGTATCTCAAGCCTCCCAAGCCTTTCTCGCACCGCTTCGTACCCGCTGACCTGCTTCAGCCATGACGCCAGCCGTCCCTGCCTGCCCCTATAAGATCACCAGGACAAGGCCAGAGCCTCGGCTCACGCTTGCCATCCCGCACTCCCTCCCAGCCTGACCATGACCTGCTCTCCTGCTTCTATCGTCCTCGTCGAGTCTAGCGTCCGGTGGTACCGCCCCGCCTCCTGCCTCCCTTCAAGCTCCCGGCCCAAGCGGCTCCTCCTCAGCCCCGACCAGCTCCGCTACCTCGAGCGCCTCCAGGACAAGCAGCGGCTGGCCAGCTCGGAGACCTGTGCGCAAGGGGAGGAGGACGCTGGGGCGGCTCGCGGCGGCAGGACGTCAGAGTCGAGACAGGCGTCAGCGGCAAGGCCGAGCCTGCTTGACGAGATAGGCAGAGTGCGGGAGAGCAGGGGGGCGACCGCCCGGAGACAGCGAGACGGGAGGAAGAGGAGGGCCCCGGAGGCGGGGAGAGCGGAGGAGGAGTGTAGCCGCGAGCTTGCGGTGTGGGGGCAGAAGTGCATGTAATGTAATAGCTTGTGAATAGAGTGTGAATGCGCAAGGCCAGACTGACACGCTCCGCCCCCGCATCTTCAGGACGACGCCGTCACGGTGATGGCGGCTATGCGGATGCTGGCGGGGAGTCCGAGAGGGCTCAGTGAAGCGGGGGAGCGAGCTGCGTGTATGGGTAGAGGGGGTAGAGGCTGGGTATGCTTGTGCCACTGCGTAGGGACGGGAGAGTGGAAGAAGGCCCTGCCTGGCGGAGGCGGGCAGGCCTCGAGGGCTTGGGAGGGAGAAAGGGAGGAGGCTTGGGAGAAGGCACGGGCAAGGAGGCATGAGAGGAGGGGCGAGAGCTTGGGAGTCGGGCAGTGGGAGCTGGGGGGGTCGGGTGAGCGATGGTATCTCTAGTAGTATATCTGCTTGGGTATCTTTCCTTCCCGGCGTCTCTACCCCAGGCCTCCTCCCCTGCGCCTCCATGAGCAGGTCGGGCAGCGGGTGCGCCTTGAGACATGCGAGCAGCAGGAGGAGGACGCGACGGGATCAAGCTCCGAGACACGAGGCAAAAGCTTGCGGGGGAGGGGAGGAAGAGCGTTCTCAATACTGCAAGGCAGCATGTTTGTATCGTACGGGCTGTACGGCTACTTGACTTGGTTGACGCATGTCTTGATCCAGAGCGACTCATCCACTGCGACCGTTTGTGCCTCGTGACTCGGGTCACACGGACAAGTAGAGTACTGCCCCTATTGAG
>NW_005434172.1:0-4700 GCF_000315625.1 Guillardia theta CCMP2712
CGTCATTAAATGTATCGAAACTGAAAGCTGTCAGGACCATTCTCTGGAACATGAACCGACATGAGCCCCCGGCGAGATAGTACTTCCTTACGACCCGCTCCTCTCTCGTCTCTTGCCCATCGCATGTCGTGATTAGCATCCATTCTACCTCCACATCCATCTCCAAGAAGGGCTTCACTTGCTCATACAGCTCGTCGTGCTGCACCGCCTGCAGGTACTCATCGAGCGTCCAGGAAACAACCTTATGCGTCTCAAGCTTCATTTCTTGATCCCACTCTGTGTACACCTTCCCCCGAGATGACATCGATGTTACAACAGCCAGTCGTCGATGTTGCTGGTCTGCATCACGCCATACCAGACACTCCCGATACACGCCTTGATGAGTTTCTTGCTGTCTCAGGAAACCATCTAGCACTACCACATGCTTCTTGCCCTCGCGCCCTGCAAAGGCCTCCCGTAACCCCTCTGCTGCAGAGCTATACAAGATCTTGCAAAATCTTCGCCTCCCGTTCACCACTTGCATGCAGTAGATGTGTACAGGCTTCAGCCTGAGAAAAGTCACCATCCACTCTTTCATGTCCAGCGACAGGCAGAACGCTAGCGTCGTAGTCGTCTTCCCTGTTCCTGGCGGCCCTTGGATCCAGCCCAGAGCGCCTTGCTCCAGCACTCGCTCTCTCAGGAAGCTCTGCTGCTTCGTGAAGGCTTCTCGGCAGTAGAGAAAGAGCTCCTGGTTGCTGACATCGCTTGCATCCATCGATAAGTACGAGCTATCGAGGCGGAAGAACTTTCTCTGCTCGCAAAAGCCCATGCGATCAAGCCCTGCCTCTGACTCCTCCCAAGCTATCCCTCGCTCTACAGATGACGGAATCTGCCTCAAAACCAGGTTCTCCCTGCGAAGCTTCTCCACCTTCTTGCGAAGCTTCTCCTTGCGAAGATGCTCCTTCTCCTTGCTGCGAAGCTCCTCCTCCTTCTTGCGAAGCTGCTCATTCTTCTCCTTGCGAAGCTGCTCCACCTTCTTGCGAAGCTGCTCCACCTTCTTGCGAAGCTGCTCCTCCTTCTCCTTGCGAAGCTTCTCCCTCTTCTTGCGAAGCTGCTCCTTCTTGCGAAGCTGCTCCACCTTCTTGCGAAGCTCCTCCTTCTCCTTGCGCTGCTCCTCCTCCTTCTTGCGCTGCTGCTCCCTCTCGTCCTCCTCCTCCTTGCGATGCGGATCCTTGTTCCTCTTGGGAAGCTGCTTCTGCTTCTCGCGAAGCTGGTTCCTCCTCCTATGATTGTGTAGCTGATCCAACTCTACAAAATGGTCTTGGTGGGCCTCCCGTTGACCACTTGCTTGTGGGGCCTCCTCCTCAACCTCAACCTTCGCTCGCTCCTCCCCCGTCTCTCGCCGTCTCTTGCGCTTGTTCGACGCAACGTGTTCTGGCTGCATGCTGCACCCAGGGAAAGGCAAACCGGAGCAAACAAGGAGGAAAAATACATCTTTTTTAAAAAAAATTATTAATTTTTGTGCAAGACTCCTGAAAAACATTGAAAACTCTGCCCTGACTTTTGAAATATATTCGGACAAGTTTTGGGGAAAAAGTTGAATTTCCTCCCCCTTTTTTTGGAGGGGATCCCAAAATAGCGCAAATACAAAAAAAGGTGGTGTTCTGTCCTAAACTCCTTTACTCAAAGTTAAGTTAAAATCAGTACGAGGACAATAAGGAGAATAGAGGAGGCTTGACCCTGACAAATTAGCTTTCCAAGACTTCTTCCGGCACGATATATACTTTCTTTCAACTCTGGAGGTTTTCTGTCATTTTTATTGTTCACCACATAAATGGACCACCCCCCGGGGGCAAAGGGGGGTTCGATGACCATTCATCCTTGCAAGTCTGCCTCAGAATGATAAACACTTAGCTGCACTTATATTATATGGAAACGTGAGGAGACAACTTTTTGCGAATAAATCATAATTTTTATCTGTTTTATAATTCGATTTATAATTTCAATGATTTTTATATTCAATCAAAAAATCTGTTCATTGCTCTTTTTTTTCCTTACCAAATCCCTATCATATTTTATCAATTGAAATAATAGCTGCGCATTCGTGCCAATTATTACACAAAATAACAAAAAACAAACGAGCGTACCCACGGAGTGGGCCAGAGCAAACATAATCTCTACTTATAGTACTTTGGGAGGATTCCAAGAAGGAAAATATCCTACCGCTTTACACGGGCCCGCCTCGGGACGAGTCGGATTGTTCTGAGGCGGGCCTAATCAGGCCTACTAGAGCTTTAGCTTGAATCCTACAGTTTAGGATTAGGACATGTCTTTAGGTTGAAGTTCTTGTTGTTTGGGAGTGTTTTTTGAAACTTTTCAACTAAATATTCAAATATTAAACTCTCATTTCTCTACTAAGGTCATTATGCTGAAACCAAACTCAGGAGGGGTAATTTGGAAGGAGTTAACTAGGGTACCCAGGGTACTCTGTCTGCTCGTGCAAACGGGTTCATTTCAACACGGGGAGGATTCTGGTAGGAGTCAGAGCGCACATTTCTTTGTGGGATGGAAGCACAGGCTGAGAGACAAGTTGAAGATGAAATGGAGGAGGTAAGCCAAGTAGAGTCTCCGAATGTCAACGAAGATGAAGGCGATCCTTTGGAGGACATGCAGGTCCAGGAAGCAGTTGTAATTCCAGGAGAGGCCACACCGAGGCCTCAAATCGGGGGCCGAAGAAAACGTCAGAGAACAGGTAACGAGGCCCGACAACCATTGGATGCAGCTCGTGGGCGACAAAGAATCTCAGAAATCCGATCGAAAAGGGTTTCGCAAAATTCAAGAGCTGCATATACATCTAGCGTTGTCCGTTTTATACAGTTCGTGTATCGAAACAATCCTTTTCTGTTGACAATGGAATTCAAAGATTTGATTGAAAGAGATATGGAAGAAGGAGATCCACCATTACCATCGAAGAGGATCATACGAACGGTACTGGACGAGAATTCTGTATCTTGGACAGGTTAGAAGTTGCCATTTATGGCATTTTTTTCTCTGAAGCATTGAAACAGGGAATGCCCCAAGAGTTTACCCGATTCATTTCGATCAATTAGACGCAGACTATTTCTGTATGTGGATCACGCATCTGCTCAGCGTTTCACCGAACAATGGTTTTGCAACTTACAGTAATCATCGATCGGCAATAAACAGCTTTTTCAGAGATTTTCAGAAAGACCTACCGGTGGAATTCAAGAATGCTCTTCAAGAATTCTATGTTGGCCTCAAGAAAGATCTGAATCAGATGGATGCAACGGGTGTACTGAAGATAACAACAGGCAAAGAACCTATGAGCATGACAACCTATCGTTTGTTTTGCAAAACCATGATGTTTTCCGACAAGAGAAATTACATTTTCGCTCGCACCTTTCTCATCATTTGTTGGAATCTTATGTGTCGCGCTGGAAACGCCGAATCTATTCAGTTCAACCACATGTGCTGGAATGAAGATCATCTCCAAATTTTCTTTGCTCACTCGAAAACAGATCAGAGCGGTGACAAGCCTAGAGACCCCAGGAGAGTCTATGCAAATCCAGTTTATCCTGAGATCTGTCCCATATTGGCATTAGGAATCTATTTGCTTTGCTATTTACCAGATGAACTGTCCCTGTTTCCAGGCAGATCACAATACAAGCGTTTCATGCAGGTTCTTTCAAAAATAATGATGCCACCGAATCAATCGGAGTCAGCAGCCCCGAGTCCCTCTGACACTGACGAGACCGCGGAAAGGCATGATGATCATAATGGTATGGATGCAGTTCAGACTGCAGTTACTGCCCATCTGCGTTCACTCGGTTTACAACCAGAGGATCTTGGAAGTCACTCTATTAGGAAGGGGGCAGCAACTTATTGTTCATCCGGGAGTACTCACTGTCCATCGAGCAGTGCCGTGTCGGAGCGAGCGGGATGGTCCAATGGAGCAGTTTTCAACACGTATCTACGATATGAAGCAGCAGGTGATGCATTTGTTGGACGTACTATAACAGGGCTTCCCATCGACTCATCAGAGTTTGCAATTCTTCCGCCGCATTTCAAAGAAGCTGACTCGTCAGGGATGGTCACAAGTGCGATTCAGATGCTGTTCCCAACATTACCCATGTGCATGTATGGAGTTGCGGAGTTTGCACTCGCATCCGTGTTATACCATGCAGACTTCCTCAGAACGAATTTGCAGAGGAATCATCCTCTTTGGAAGTCAACCTTGTTTCAGGACGAAGCTATGCTGAATACTTTGAAATCAAAGGTTGTTTGCTGCATGCCAAAGGAAGCAAGAGGCAGAATGGAAGCGACAGGCATTCCTCCACACGTTCATCAATATGTCCACAATGACAAGGTTGTGGCGTCCCTAGAAAAAATACAAAGAGAAGTTCTGGAGTTCAAGCAATCTAGCCGGGGCAACCAGGCATTGGCAGAAGGAGTTTCAAGTTCGGAGAGGCGACAAGTTGGTTTCATACCAAATGAGTGTGGACAATCAGCAAAGGATTTCTTTCGGCAAGGCTTGCTAGAGAATCGAGATGAGTTCAAAGCTATCATACGGGAGGTGATTATGGAGACGGGAGGGGAAGCAAGTGGATCACAGAGAGATGTTCAGCAAAGGGACCCCCAGGCTTCAGGTCAGAGTGTTGTTGAGTCTGGTCGCAGGAGAGAGGAGCGCACCGTAATACCGT
>NW_005434171.1:0-1498 GCF_000315625.1 Guillardia theta CCMP2712
GCAATCTTGCATAGATCACTCTGTCACATAGAAAGCTTGCTCACCGATGCACAAGTGAGCTTGCTCACCGATGCACAAGTGAGCTTGCTCACCGATGCACAAGTGAGCTTGCTCACCGATGCACAAGTGAGCTTGCTCACCGATGCACAAGTGAGCTTGCTCACCGATGCACAAGTGAGCTTGCTCACCGATGCACAAGTGAAGTTGCTCACCGATGCACCAGTAGCTCCGGCAGTCTCTCATGTGTAAGGCTAGCCACCAGTAGCTCTGTGACATCAACACGTCCCTCGATCGCAGTCTCCTGGGAGTTGCTGATTTGATCCTACTCAAAGCTGACGATCAAGAGACTTGAAATAACAGTCAGACTCGGAATCGACTAGTACCTCCCAGTGTTTTCCGGCAACTTCATGTCCGGTCCGCAGTGTAGCTGATGTCCGACCGACCAATCTGGCTGGAGAGAGGCTTGTTGTTCCTAGAGTGCATCCGAAGATGGATCAAACAGATTGTGGCTGGGATACTCGTGATAGGGCTGACTTGAAACAACTTGCGGCTAGAGAGGGAGCCTGATTGAAGAGAAGAGTCATCCGAATGTGTGTAACGAGACTTGATGGAATTGCACGAGTTTGCAGCAGAAACGAAAAAACACCAACAAACAGAAACTGCAGAAAACATTATGACTGACCAGACATGAGATCAACATGGTTGGGCATGTATACGAGGCTTGTGACTCCTGGGTCATGACGGATCGAAATCAAGCTTGTTGCAAGTGGACCGACGTTGTGTGACGCACGGAAGTCTCGAGTCTGATTTTGAAATCAGACCCGAGAATTTCAGAGTCTTTGAGACTTTTTGAAACTCATTCCAGTGTCACACAACTCCGCAAGCTCCGAGCGACTGTGTGCAAGAGCCGCCGCTTCGTAAACAGTCCTCCGAGTGTACCGGCAGACACTCGCCAACCTACTTGGCTCAACGCCGAGGACCGAGCTCAGGAGTACCCGTAGTCAGGTCAGACTGTTAGGCTAGATAGCACCCGGGTGTGTAGACAGGTCATAGGCTACTAGGATGTCTCGCGAGATCTTCTCTGGCAAGGGATGGAGTGAGACCGGGTTACCCGTTAATGAAAGTTGGCGTGTATGGACTATGGTGGAGGGGTGGCTTCGGCCCTGTGGTGGGGGAGGGGGTGGTGCTGAGGAATGGATCTGGTCTTGTGCTGACCGCTGACGTGGCTATCAAAGACCACCATCAGAAGCATGACGACTGAGTCACTCTCTTTCCTCTCTCATGGACGCGATTCCAACCCCCCCGATGTGTTCATCCATCCTCCCCTTGGACAAGACAAGGTCTCCAACCTCTTCCTCCTGAATGCCGGTTTTCGCTGCCTCCATCGTTTCCTAGTATTTTATTGAGGCGGGTTTGTTGGCTCTATCCTCCCCCTCCTTTGTTTGCTCCGGTTTGTCCTTCTTTTTCAGTCAATAATTGAATGATCACTTGCTTTCCC
>NW_005434171.1:1613-4730 GCF_000315625.1 Guillardia theta CCMP2712
CACAGGTATTCAGTTAACACAAGAGGACCAACACCTTCTTCCACTCTTCCGTGTGAGACGCTGTCATCGGTTACCTGACGCCGCGCGTCGACCCGAGACGAAGAGACAAGTTGGTTCGTGCCGAGCATCGTTTGTCCCAAGAGTCATCGTGTGCTGATCAGAGGATCTCAGCTGCTCCCGGCTCTGATCTCATTACTGCTCCTTGGGTCACTGAGCACTCGCTCACACAATGTATAACTCAAGATCTTGAATGTTTGATCGATCAGAGTTCGTTTCACTCTACTGCGTCTCACAACATTCAGTAACGAGGAGAACAGTCACATAGGCTAGTGTAGCCGTTCTCTTTGGTTGCCGGGTCAGTTAACCCCACGTCTCTTGGTACTAACTTTAGTCTATTTCAAACCTAAATTCAGTTGAGTCAAGAAGGAAAAGTCAGGTGGGCAATTTGGTCAAATGAGTCAAATGATATATGGCTGCAGTAGTACTATAGTAGGCCTCTTGTCTTGCATGTCGGGTTGTGCTGGAGGAGCTGAGAGACACCCAGAGGTCTTGCTCACGGGGGGGCGATGAGGCGGAGGAGCTGAGAGCATGTGGTCATGAAGCTGGCCGGGCTGTAGTGACGTCTAGTCATCATGGATGGAGATGAAGCTTGTTGCTAGGGGATCACTCGAGCGCTCTTAGACGCATGACCGTGACACGAGCAGCCTCGGTGAAGCCTCCAGCTGACAACCCTTGGTCTTGACCCCTCCCAGGTCTGCTCCGAGGCCCTCGCCAGCTGACCCCTGGACTCAAGGGTGGATCGAGCTCAGGAGTACCGGTAGTCAGCCGAGACTATCAGAGCTCATACAGCACCCCCGGGCCCGGGCCCGGCGGCCCGGGGTCACAGTGTAGTCAGATCGGACGGTGTAGATAGAGCAGTGAGCTTGTAGGCTGGCTCGCGAGGCTGCTCTGAGCAAGAGGCTCAGTGAGACGGCGGGGAGGTATGGCGATGTGGAGACGAGGAGGAGAGTCAGTCCGGGTTCTTGGCCACACGGCCCTCGACCTTCGCAGTAGATGACTGAGTTAGTCAATCCTCTCAACGGTTTTCATCGTCAGCAGTCCGCCTCGGATCCGTTGCTCATTCAGCGTCCACCCCTTACGCTGACTAGGGGAAACCTGGGGCTTCTGGGGGTGGGGTAGGGCAGTGCAAAATACATCAACAGGTGGGGTAGGCTGGTGTCGCTCACCCGTACCTGATAGGCGGAAACCATGGGATTGAAGAGGGTGGTATACGACTAGGGTAGGGATCCATGTAGAGGGGTGGTTGGGCGGGAAACATGGCAGGAGGATGAAGGGGAGAGCGGGAGGAGAGAGGGAGAGAGGATGGAAGGAGCTTGAGGGAGGGTGACGACAAGCTTGTCTTGTCGCTCGTGTGTGAGAGATGTCTTGTAACTGCTGCAGAGAGAAAGAGAAGAGGAGAAGAGGAGAGGAGAGGAGAGGAGAAGATAGAAGAGGATAGGATAGAAGAGGAGAGAATAGGAGAGGAGAACAGAGGAGAGAAGTTTAGTGAAATAAAGAGGAGAGGAGGAGAGGAGCGAAAAGGAGAGGAGATGATAGATGAGGAGAGGAGAGGAGAGGAGAGGAGAGGAGAGGAGAGGAGAGGAGAGAAGTTTAGTGAAATAGAGAGAAAAGGAGAGAAGAGTAGCGAAGAGAAGAGAAGTTTGGTGAAATCAAAAGAAGAATAGGAGAGAATAGGAGAAGAGAGGAGAGCAAAGCAGAAGAGGGAAGGGAAAGGAAGGGAAGAGAACACAAGAGAAGTTAAGGGAAACAAAAGAAGTGGAGAGAAGAGAACAAAGGAGTGAAGAGAAGAGAAAAATGGAGAGGAGAGAAGAGGAGAGGAGATGAATGGAGAGGAATGAATAAAAAGGGAAGCGAAGGGAAGCGAACAAAACAGCAGAGAAGAGAAGAATCGAAAGAGCAAAGCAAAGAAGAGGGGAGGGGAGAGGAGAGGGGAGAAGAACGACAGGAGGAGCGGGAACAGGAGAGTTAAGAGAGAACGAGAGATGAGGAGAGCAGAGCCCAGAGCAACTCTCGATGACATGACGCTTGTGACAGGCGTTGAGATCTGTTGGGCCTTGTCCCCTCCTGCTAGTCTGGTACGGCATGGGGAAGGATGTACAGAGAGAGATCCTAGAGCTTGAGCGTGAGCTCTTGACCTTGAGAGTCAAGAATGAAGTGCTGCTCGCCCACACCTCCGCTCTCGCTCAAATTAGCCATCCCACGGCTGATCCACCAGCTAGTGCCCAGCAGACGACCAGCTGGACTATCCCCGACGACATCAGCTCTGACCTCAAGAAGCTCTTTCAGACCCCTCGAGACTCAAAGGAATACAAAACGATTCTCAACAACCTCCGCATGGCTCTCGGCGTCGACGCGTCGGCCCTCAGCCCTGACAAGCTCTCGTACGACGACTACGAGGTCAGAGTCGCAAGAGAGTGGGAGCTCGAGCGCAAGGCCAGCAGCCTCGGCGACCTCAACATCCTCCGAGTCATGGCGGAGTGCATCCCCGGCGGGAGCGCGGCGAGTCCTCTTGCGGGGCTACAGGGGATGACGGAGAGCGCTCTATCGGCTCTATGGCAGACGGCGATAGGGAGGAGGCTCGAGGAGGCGCTGAGGAGGCCGGCGGAGGCAGGAGGGCGGGCGGGAGGAGACAGTCCGACGTCGCACAACAGCAAGTTTGCGGTGAATGAGTCGGACGGTACAGGCAGCGGGGAGGTACGCGAGGCCGTGTACGGGAAGATCGAGGAGTACTACGGGGGGCTGATGGAGCGGATCGGGCTACCTCAGACGGAGCTGATGAAGGCGATAGAGGAGGAGCACTGCAAGGGCAAGGACGCAGAGGAAGCGTTCACGACGAGCAACTACAACATCACGACGACAGCCAAGGAGGAGTGGCTCAACGTGACAGACCCGGAGAGGAGGCGGAGGCTGTCGGACGGGACGCGGGTGATCCGAGGGATGGAGGAGCTGAAGGGGCTGGACACGGCGATCAAGGCGGGGCTACAGGAGGCGGAGCTGATCGCGCTGCAGCTCTACACAGGTACGAGAGAGATAGCGAGAGAGGGAGAAGGAGCGTGG
>NW_005434170.1:0-1269 GCF_000315625.1 Guillardia theta CCMP2712
TTTACACCGGCTATGTACCAGCAGACTCGCTGATGCAGGAAGTTGTAACTGTGAAGGGCTGCCAGACACAAGATGAACAATGTAGCCACAAGAGAAGAAGGCTAGATTGTTGTGAAGATGAACAATGTCGCCACAGGAGAAGAAGGCTAGATTGTGAAGATGAACAATGTCGCCACAAGAGAAGAAGGCTAGATTGTGAAGATGAACAATGTAGCCACAAGAAAAGAAGGCTAGATTCTGAGGAGTTTACTAGAGACTTGTAAGAATGAATATCCAAACATTGATCAAGCAATAAGCTTGTATTCAGGGTGCACAGTTAGTAAAATATACCCCCTGGATCCTTGTTGTTTAATCTCTCCAATCGTCTCCAGACATGCAACCAGATAAGCAACCATATGAGCAACCATATGAGCAACCATATGAGGCTGCACAGTCAGTAAGATGTACCCCTGTCTGGGTTCTCGTTGACTACAACCATGCGTTTCTAGACTTGCAGCCATATGAGCAATATTCCTCATCATATCCATTGCACAGTTTGTATACCATTCCACAATCCCAGCATGACAACTCGAGCTCCTCTTCACATCTCTTGCAGTGTCGCTCCTTTATCAAGCGTCCATCGCGACATACTGCGGTTTCCATCGCGTCGAGGTGCTCAAACACATCATCACATGTAGAGCATCTCCATACAAAATAATTATCTGTGCAGGTCTTGCAGGCAGACAATCTATTGCACTCTTCAGAAGGTGTCCAAGAGCAGCACATCTCGCACATAAAGTTGGCATTGTTGAATTCCTCGATCTCTGACTTGCATAACTCCATGTACCTATCAAAGATGATGTCCTTGACATCACTCAAGCAAGAGTTCTCAAGATTGATCCTGTTGAACTTCACAATCAAAGGATTCATTGCCGTTTTTTCCACATCAGACATCCACCTTGTCATTTCTTGATCAGATATCTTGAAATGATTGCAATCTATCCTCAGATCCCCTTGGTCCTCTCCCTTGTAGAAAGCCACCCGCCTCAGACCATCAGTACCAAATGCACAAAAGGCAGCAACAACACTTACCCGCAAGTTACCATCTCACACAAAAGGCAGCAACAAGACTTATTCTTCTTCTTTTTAGTTTTACACTTCCCCCGTAGCCGCTGGTAGGATTAGCTTTTCTTTTTTGGACCACCCCTCCTCCCTCCTCTCCCCTCCTCGTACCACCCCCTACCCGTGTCTAGACCGGCCTCGCATCCCCTGTCCATGTCTGCACGTACC
>NW_005434170.1:2087-3561 GCF_000315625.1 Guillardia theta CCMP2712
CGCTACATGCCCCCAGAGTCCATGCAGAGAGGCCGGTGCTCGGAGAAGAGCGACGTGTGGGCTACGGGGTCACGTGCTGGGAGATCCTGACTCGGGCATGACCCCATACTACCCCATGACGGACCCGACTGTGATCGGGTACGTGTGCGGGGGTGGGAGGCTGCCTCGAGAGCACCTCCTCGGAGGGTGCCCGGACGGGTTGTGGGCCCTGCTGGAGAGCTGCTGGGCGACGAGGGAGGAGGACCGCCCGAGGTTCGCCGAGCTTGCGGTAGCTGTAGGAAGAGCCGGAGCCGAGGGGGATGAGGGGGCTGCTGCATGGACATGGTCAGACAGGACGCCTGGACAGCAGCGGGCAGGGGCCGGCAACCAGTCGCTATGCCGAGGCATACGCAGCATGGCAGAAGCTGCATGGAGAAGGATCGGAGAGGCAGCGGGGGGAGGGATCGAGGCGGTGGCGAGGAGAGTCAGGAAGCGCAAGTACGCAGAGCTCGTGGAGCTGCAAGAGTCAGCTTGCATCGCCTTGGAGTCCACGGGCAGCGACGCTCTCAGCTCGCTGAGGACGGGAGCTCAGGCGCTGCCGGTCGGGATGGAGCAGCCGGCAAGGGAGGCATGGAGGCTGCTGAGGACGGGAGCTGACGACAGCATAGAGGCGGTGATGCAGGAGATGAGGACGTACGAGGCTCTCGCGGAGGTACAGCAGGCTGCGTGCGAAGCCTTGGTCAGCATGGCTCAGCACGGGGAGGCTGACAAGCTCAAGGCGCGAGAGGCGGGAGCGATCGAGGCCGTCGTCAGCGCCATGACCACGCACACGGACGACGCGGGGGTACAGCAGGCTGCGTGCGAAGCCTTGCGCTTCACTGTCAGCTTCAGGGACGAGAGCCAGGTGCAGGCGCGAGAGGCGGGAGCGATCGAGGCCGTCGTCAGCGCCTTGTCCAGGCACGCAGTCGACGCGGGGGTACAGCAGGCTGCGTGCTGGGCCCTGAGACATACCATCAGTGTCATCAAAGAGAGCCAGGCGCGGGCACGAGAGGCGGGAGCGATCGAGGCCGTCGTCAGCGCCATGTCCAGGCACCAGAGCAACGCAAAGATACAGCAAGGTCTATGCGAGGTGATGACAGCGATAGCCGAGAGCCACGAGCAGAACAAGCTCCCGGCCATGCAGGCGGGAGCGATCGAGGCCGTCGTCAGCGCCATGACCAGACACGCGGAAGACGCTGGGGTACAAGGATCTTCCTGTGAAGCACTTGAGAGCATGACGGAGTGCATGGCAGACAGTCAGGCGCGGGCGCGCGAGGCGGGAGCGATCGAGGCGTTAGTGAGGGCGATGTCCAGGCACGCGGACGACGGTAGCGTACAGCAGGCTGCGTGCAGGGCCCTGAGACATACCGTCAGCCGCATCAAAGAGAGCAAGGCGCGGGCACGAGAGGCGGGAGCGATCGAGGCCGTCGTCAGCGCCATGTCCACGCACGCGGAC
>NW_005434170.1:4328-4458 GCF_000315625.1 Guillardia theta CCMP2712
AGGCGGGGATGGCGGGGAAGGGACAGAGCTTGTTCGTGCTGCTAGGGGCAAGAGCTGGCGGTGAGACGAGCGTCGAGCAGGGGGCTGAAGCTTTCTCAGCTTGTCGGTCAATGTTGCGGTCAACCTTGAT
>NW_005434170.1:5247-6001 GCF_000315625.1 Guillardia theta CCMP2712
ATGCACAAGTGAGCTTGCTCACCGATGCACAAGTGAGCTTGCTCACCGATGCACAAGTGAGCTTGCTCACCGATGCACAAGTGAGCTTGCTCACCGATGCACAAGTGAGCTTGCTCACCGATCCACAAGTAGCTCCGGCAGTCTCTCATGTGTAAGGCTAGCCACCAGTAGCTCTGTGACATCAACACGTCCCTCGATCGCAGTCTCCTGGGAGTTGCTGATTTGATCCTACTCAAAGCTGACGATCAAGAGACTTGAAATAACAGTCAGACTCGGAATCGACTAGTACCTCCCAGTGTTTTCCGGCAACTTCATGTCCGGTCCGCAGTGTAGCTGATATCCGACCGACCAATCTGGCTGGGGAGAGGCTTGTTGTTCCTAGAGTGCATCCGAAGATCGATCAAACAGATTGTGGCTGGGATACTAGTGATAGGGCTGACTTGAAACAACTTGCGGCTAGAGAGAGAGCCTGATTGAAGAGAAGAGTCATCCGAATGTGTGTAGCGAGACTTGATGGGATTGCACGAGTTTGCAGCAGAAACGAAAAAAACACCAACAAACAGAACCTGCAGAAAATAACAGGAATGACCATACATGAGATCAACATGGTTGGCATGTATACGAGGCTTGAGACTCCTGGGTCATGACGGATCGAAATCAAGCTTGTTGCAAGTGGACCGACGTTGTGTGACGCACGGAAGTCTCGAGTCTGATTTTGAAAGCAGACCCGAGAATTTCAAAGTCTTTGAGACTT
>NW_005434170.1:6382-7369 GCF_000315625.1 Guillardia theta CCMP2712
AAAGACCACCATCAGAAGCATGACGACTGAGTCACTCTCTCTCCTCTCTCATGGACGCGATTCCAACCCCCCCGATGTGTTCATCCATCCTCCCCTTGGACAAGACAAGGTCTCCAACCTCTTCCTCCTGAATGCCGGTTTTCGCTGCCTCCTTCGTTTCCTAGTATTTTATTGAGGCGGTTTGTTTGGTTCTATCCTCCCCCTCCTTTGTTTGCTCCGGTTTGTCCTTCTTTTTCAGTCAATAAATTGAATGATCACTTGCTTTCCTTTCTCTCCTCCCATGCATCTCTCCCTCGCACCCATCACGCCATCTTGCTCTAGAGTCACTTTGCTCGGACTCTTGTTTGTCTTGGCAACACCTTCTTCCATCTTGCTCTAGAGTCACTTTGCTCGGACTCTTGTTTGTCTTGGCAACACCTTCTTCCATCTTGCTCTAGAGTCACTTTGCTCGGACTCTTGTTTGTCTTGGCAACACCTTCTTCCACTCTCCCGCGTGAGACGCTGTCATCGGTCACCTGACGCCGCGCGTCGACCCTAGACGAAGAGACAAGTTGGTTCGTGCCGAGCATCGTTTGTCCCAAGAGTCATCGTGTGCTGATCAGGGGGTTCTCAGCTGCCCCCGGCTCTGATCTCATTACTGCTCCTCGGGTCACTGAGCACTCGCTCACACAGTGTGTAACTCCGGATCTTGAATGTTTGATCGATCAGAGTTCGTTTCACTCTACTGCGTCTCACAACATTCAGTAACGAGGAGAACAGTCACATAGTGTAGCCGTTCTCTTTGGTTGCCAGGTCAGTTCACCCCACGTCTCTTGGTACTAACTTTAGTCTATTTCAAACCTAAATTCAGTTGAGTCAAGAAGGAAAAGTCAGGTGGGCAATTTGGTCAAATGAGTCAAATGATTACGAGGGGACGATGAGGCGGAGGAGCTGAGAGGATGTGGTCATGAAGCTGGCCGGGCTGTAGTGACGTCTAGTCATCATTGA
>NW_005434169.1:0-4541 GCF_000315625.1 Guillardia theta CCMP2712
GGGCTGGGAGGGGACAAGACAGGAGACGATACCTGAAAGCCTGGGCCTTCTGAAGACTGTAAAAGTGAGAGAGGAGGAAGAAGTTTGATTGGGTTTCTGCACAACGACATGAGAAGAAAAAGACAATTCGTTGTAGATCATATAGAAGCGAACAATTGGAAAATTAGAAAAGGTAGTAGTTGAGGTGGTGGAGGAGGAAGAGAAGGAGAAGGAGCAGGAGGACAAGCAGGAGGAGAAGGAGCAGTAGGAGAAGCGAGAAGAGGAGCAGGAGAAGGAGGAGGAGCAGGAGCAGAAGGAGGAGGAGAGGGGGAGATAGGAGGAGGGAGATATGATGGTTGTGGACCTGCTTTCGCTGTGTCTTTGCCTGAGGTAACTCTTGACGATCTGATCGAGTGAATTTGGTTTCGACACCGAGACAGTCGCCAACCCGCTGTGACTCTTCTCCAACATCCCATGAGCATGAAACCCTGCTGCCCCCGTCTCCCCGTTCATCGCTCCTGCTGCTGCTCCTGCTGCTCCTGCTGCTCCTGCTCCTCCTGCTCCTCCTCTTGTGACTGAGTCAGTCAGGCATCTCCTGCGAGGGCTGAGAGGATTTTCCGGTGTTGCAGGAGTCTGCAAGGATTTCAGTCAAGCCTTTGATGCTCCTCCTCCTCCTCCTCCTCCTCCTCCTCCTCCTCCTCCTCCTCCTCTCGTCATCTTTCATCATCCCATGCTCCTAACCTCTCCTCTGCCCTCCCCTCTTCCGCCTCCCCTTCTATCGCCCGCCTCGTGTTCCTCTCCTCCTGTCCTGTCCTGTCCTGTCCTGTCCTGTCCTGTCCTGTCCTGTCTTGTCCTGTCCCCTTTGCCCCCTCCTCTCCCTCCTCCTCTCCTCACTTCGAGCTCCAGGTCATGCAAACGTTCCTCCTCCTCCTCGGCTCCATCATCACCTGCGCCATGGCCATGGCGCGGGTTGGAGGACTCTCGGGCCTCTTCTCAAGCACTCAGGACAAGAGAAACCTTCATCTCCTCCGCTCCGACAGCGACACGCCGTGAGCTCCTGCCCAGCTAGACCACTGCGGTTGATGACATCATCATCACCAGGTACTCTCTGCTGGGCCTGCTGCTGGGGGCGCCGTTCCTCATCGGCTGGTACCACTGCTGCAACCAGGACATGGTTCAACGAGGGCTGGCAGCGAAGGATATGGAGCATGCGAAGGGAGGGTGCGTGATGGCGGGATGGCTGAAATTGCTGCCTCCCTTCCTGTTCCTGCTGCCCGGCATGGCTGCTCGCCTCTTGTTCCCGCAGGTGGGTGGAGTGCAGGGGCGGGGACGGAGGAGAGGAGAGGAGAGGAGAGGAGAGGAGAGGAGAGGAGAGGAGAGGAGAGGAGAGGAGAGGAGAGGAGAGGAGAGGAGAGGAGAGGAGAGGAGAGGAGAGGAGAGGGAGAAAGATGAGTAGAGGGGAGGGAGGGGGGGCGAGATGTAGCGACGACAGATCGGGCTTAGGAGAAAGTGGGAGGGAGTGGGAGGGAGTGGGAGGGAGTGGGAGGGAGTGGGAGGGAGTGGGAGGGAGTGGGAGGGAGTGGGAGGGAGTGTGCAGGGGCAGGATGTCTTGAGAAGTCAGATACCCGCACTGACTCTCCTTCCTCCCTCAGGAGCTTCAATGCCACACGACCCCTTCCTCCTCCTCCTGCAGCAACCCGGACGCTGCGTTCCCCCTCCTTGTCCACCAGCTCATCCCCGCAGGTCTCCGAGGCCTCGTCCTCGCTGCCGTCCTCGCCGCCATGATGTCTACCCTCGCCTCCGCCTTCAACTCCTCCTCCACCCTCTTCACCATGGACATCTACCTTCGTGCCCGTCCTTCCGCCTCCTCCCATGAGCTCGTGCTTGTGGGCAAGGCCTGTACTCTCCTCCTTGCCGTCCTCGCCGTCCTGTGGGTTCCCGTCATCAAGCGCCTCCGAGCTGCCGTCTACGTGTACGCACAGATGGCGAACGGATGCCTCTCTCCTCCCATCTTCACCCTCTTCTGCCTCTCCCTCTCCTCCTCCTCCCTCAACTCTGCTGGCGCTCTTGCTGGGCTCTCCCTGGGGCACTTGCTCGGCTTCACCCGCATGGCGGTGTGCATAGCAATGGGGGCTGCGAGGCCTCGCGCTCCTCCTCCTCCCTCCTCGAGCGTCTCTTCCTCGGGACCGAGTTCCTGCTCTTCGCCTTCGCCCAGGGAGTCATCTCCGGCCTCGTCATGGTGGTTGTGAGCTGGGCAACAGGAGGTGCAGAGCAGGAGAGGGTGCGAGGGCTGACGTGGAGCACGAGGGAGGACTCTAGAGTCTTCGACTCTGTCGCTTCCTCCTCCCGCCAGCTGCAAGGGGCGGCAGAGATGCTGGAGGAGGACAAGCAAGGGGAGACTGACGAGGCGCCGCTGGTTGAGCATGCGACTAGCTCCTCCTCCTCCTCCTCCTGGACTTCATGCGGTTGTTGCCGCTGCTGCTGCTACTTCTGTCTTCTCCTTTTTCCTTGACCCCTCACCTTCTCTTGCCCACTAGATACCATCCCCAACGCCCCTCCCCTCCCCTCCCCCTCTCCTCCTCTCCCCTGCTCTCCCTCCAACCCCCCCCACCTGCCCCTCCTCTCACTCCTCGTCTTTCAACCATCTAGCTTAGATCTCCTCCTCCTCCTCCTCCTCCTCCTCATCGGAAGTGCTGTACCATCTGGCTCACTTGGAACTTCACTTGTTCCTCCAGCAGCTGCAGCTTCAGTCTCCCTTCCTCCGTCGCCAGCAGATTCTCCATACACTCTTGCTGCAAAACATTTCATTAGTCTCTACCTCCTTCTGTCCTCCCTTCCGACTTGCTATCCTTCCTCTCTCCCTCCCTCCTCTACTCCTCCTCCATTACTCCTCCTCCCCTCCTTTTTGCTGTCTCCTCGTCTCCACCTCCCTCCCTCCTCCTCCTCCTCCTCCTCCTCCTCCTCCTCCCCCCCTCCATTTCTGCTGCCTCCCCTCTCTCTCCTTACTTCCTCCTCCTCTCCCCCTCACCTCTCTGTCTATCTTGTAGTCCCTGCTCAGCTCGTCCGCCCTTCGCAGGTCGCCCGTCGACCACATGAGAGGACGAGTGCAGTTTGGGTCCCGCCGCTGCGCCTCGTCGAACTCTTCTGCCGAGACCTACTCCGAGTCACATGAAGTAGAGGAGGAGGAGAGAGGAGCGAGGAGCGAGGAGCGAGGAGAGAGGAGAGAGGAGAGAGGAGAGAGGAGAGAGAAGAGAGGAGAAGACAGGAGGAGAGTGGAGAGAGGAGGGAGGAGGAGGAGGAGGATGACACGTATGGGGGCAAGGGCGTGGAGAGGAGTTGGAGAAGAAGTGAACGGGGAAGACGAGCAAGGAAGCGCGAAGGGGAGAGAGGGAGAGGAAGATAGCATCGATGATATTGGCGGGGATCAACATCACAACTTGAAGGAGAATATCCCACGAGCAACTTGAGGGATAACGACTTACTGCTCGCATGTAGTGCTTCGTGCAGTACGACCTGCCCTTCCAGTCAAGCTGCTTGTCCTTGATATGCTGCACCAGCACGCAACGGGGCCCGAGCTCATCGTTCCAGTAGCCGTAGCGGAAGTAGCGAACGAGAGTCTTCTTGTCGCAGTTGAGCACGTCGTCGATGATGTAGCAGATGAACTCTAGATCCGTCATGCACATGGGCGCGTCGTGCGATGCGAACCTGGTCACCAGTTCCTCCTTGTGGATGCCGCACAGTCGTGGCATCATGTCGTTTGTGAAGAAGTCCGTCCTTCGATGGTTCACTGGGTCCCAGAGGATTCGGAGGAACGCCACCTGCTCGTTCTTATTCCACATGTCCTCTTCCAGCCAGTACATGCTCGAGTCTGGCGGGCAGCTGCTCCCGTAGCCCTCTCCTCCTCCTCCTCCTCCTCCTCCTCCCCCTCCCTCCTCGTGCGCTCTGGACGACTTCTTGTTGAGAGCGTTGAGCAGCGTCGCTAGCCCGTAGCTGATGGTGTGCTGGAGCTGAGCTGGGAGGTTGTTGAAGATGTGCAGCAGCCTGTCAGCCTGCAGGCCGAACTCCCAGTAGCGCTTGAGGAGCTCGTAAGACCAGCACGTCGACCATTCCGCACCCAGCGTGAGGGGCTCGGGAGAGAAGCTGATACGGTTGATGCTGTAGGGGATGGGGCGCTGGATGCGAGGAGAGCGCTGAGCAGAGTAGTTGTCGAAGGAAGGGAGGGAGTCCGGGCTCCCTGCTGCCGTGGAGGCACTTGGAGAGATGGCCTGAGACGGCCGGTGGGAGACCTAGCGCAGGGGAGAGTGAGCTCGGGACCAGCTGGGTAGGGACATGAAGGCAGAGGAGGAGGATGAGAAGAGGGATGGTTGTCAGGAGGAGAAGAACGCGAGGTTTGACAAGACGTTGTGACAAGGTTGTGGGGATGTGCGAGAGAGGAGAGCGAGCGAGAAAAAGGGAGGAAGACAAGCAAGGGGAGGGGAGGGAGGAAGGGAGGGAGGGAGGGAGAGGGAGGGGAGGGGAGGGGAGGGAGGGAGGGAGGGAGGGAGGGAGGAAGGGAGGAGGAG
>NW_005434168.1:0-684 GCF_000315625.1 Guillardia theta CCMP2712
ATCACCTTGATTGCTTGCTCATCTTGGAGCATCGACGAATCCTGAGAATGGGGTGCATCGATGCGTATTGGGTTTTTAACCTTGGGTAGGAACGAGGAATTGCACGCGTCGATGACGAGTCCAGGATCTTGGGGGTACCTTGGGACTAAAAGCAAAGAGGAAGTGATAGATGAATTTTCGGGAAATCCTCGTGACGTTGGGGGACTTTTTGTTGTGACGAAGCTGCTTGCCGCACAGGCTCTCCTCATGTTTTGTTGAGAAGCTTATGGAGTCGAGAGATCAGCTATAAGTCGCCGCGATGGTTGTCAGGATGGTCATAGTTCACAACAGAATACTGCCGCCGTTGTTGGCTTGTACATAGAAAGCCTTCTCCTGCTATTGCAACTGGGGGGGATATAGGAGCAGAGCAATTGGTCTAGTGTGACCAAAGAACCTCTGTGTTGGTTGTGTTGCTTCCTAAATGAAGTTGATATCAAACTAAGTTGCTTGGCAACTATGCGTTATCCAGCCGAGGTCGTTTAAGCATGTGCTTGGTTTGGTTGCAACCTGTGCACCTTCCATTACACGATGCAAACCCATCACGTCAGGCATCAAGCGACTCACCTGGCAACTTCCTCATCAATGTCGCCGGTCTACCGTCGCGTTCTGGGATCCATACCAAACACTGCGCTTCGATCGCTTCAT
>NW_005434168.1:963-2301 GCF_000315625.1 Guillardia theta CCMP2712
CCCTTGCTACTTTTGTCTTTTCCTGCAGCTTATGGATTTGCATAGCTTCCAGCCTTATCACGTTACATCTTTTCCAATCGTCGACTATCTCGGACCTCGTGGTAAGCTGCAGCCCTGCCCCTCGTATCCGAGCAAAGAACAGCATCTCAAACAACCAACCCCGAAGTGTCGGATTCCCAGTTGCGTCAACGAGTTCTTCAATCTTCCTCACAAACGTTTCTCCAAGCCTCTGTGCTAGCTCCATGGAAACAAACCTGCTGACAAGCGTCCAGTGCACCTCGTCTTCGACACGATACTTCCCATGCAGGCGATTCACAGCATTGTTTGCACGCTCTCCCATCCCCATGTCAAACAGGGACGCAAAATCAGGAACAGCCTCTATCCCGTCACGGAGTTCTTGGATCGCTTCATCTGTCCTACGTTCAAACATATATCGGCATGAGCCTCCTACAATCTGATACTTTGACTCGATTTCTCTCGACCTTCTCTCTTGTTCTGTCTCATCCATGCTTCCCTCGCCTTCATCCATGCTTCCCTCTTCTTCATCCAAGCTCCATTTCATCACATCAGCCACACTCTTATAGAACGCGTCGTACCTACAGGCTTCCAGATACTCTTCCATTGTCCACGAATACACCATCATTTCTTCGACCTTCTCATTCGCATCTTGCTCGGAACTCTTCTTTGCTCGAGAGCTCATCGACGTTGTGATAACAAGCCGCCGATTCTCCAGTTCACGATGAACCCAATACAGGCAAGCACTCAGCACAAATCCATGTGCTTGCTCCCCCTGTCGGTAACCATCTATAGACACCAAAGTCTTCTTCCCGCTCGGTGCCCGTTCTCTGAGAAATTTCGGTATCCAAGCCCCCGCATTGTCGGCAGGCATCTCACATTTTCTCAATACGCCATCATCAACCTGTAAGAATTCGACAATTCCCCACTTCCACAGCCGAAAGCATATCACCCTCCATCCCTCCTCCATGCCTCGCGATTGCATGAAGGACATCGTCGTCGTCGTCTTCCCCGTCCCCGGAGGCCCTAGAATCCAACCCAGACACCCCGCCTTGCACACCCGGTCGTCAAGGAAACGCCACTGCTCATTGAAGGAATCTCGGCAGTACAGCACACGCACCCCTGCTTGTGACGAGCTGATTGGATCAAACAGCGATCGATCGAGAAAGAAGAGTTTGTTCGCCTCCCTGTGCCCCACCAGATCACGACTCAAGGTTTTTTCTGTCCAAATTGCGCTTTCTGCTCTTCTCCCGGACTCGGCCCTGTGTTTGTCAGCACGAGCTCCTTCCTCTCAAGCTGACTGGTCAGGCGTTGCTTTTCTGC
>NW_005434168.1:2415-4934 GCF_000315625.1 Guillardia theta CCMP2712
CTGACTGGTCAGCCGTTGCTTTTCTGCCGGGTCTTGGCACATCTCGATCTTGTGCTCGAGCTCCTTCCTCTCGAGCGTGAGCTTGTGCTCGAGCTCCTTCCTCTCGACCTTGACCGTGTGCTCGAGCTCCTTCCTCTCAAGCTGACTGGTCAGCCGTTGCTTTTCTGCCGGGTCTTGGCACATCTCGATCTTGTGCTCGAGCTCCTTCCTCTCAAGCTGACTGGTCAGCCGTTGCTTTTCTGCCGGGTCTTGGCACATCTCGATCTTGTGCTCGAGCTCCTTCTTCTCGAGCGTGAGCTTGTGCTCGAGCTCCTTCCTCTCGAGCGTGAGCGTGTGCTCGAGCTCCTTCTTCTCAAGCTGACTGGTCAGCCGTTGCTTTTCTGCCGGGTCTTGGCACATCTCGATCTTGTGCTCGAGCTCCTTCCTCTCGAGCTTGACCGTGTGCTCGAGCTCCTTCCTCTCAAGCTGACTGGTCAGCCGTTGCTTGTCTACCGGGTCTCAAGCAGACTGGTCAGCAGATGATATCTGCCGGGTCTTGGCACATCTAGATCATTGTGCACGAGCTCCTTCCTCTCGAGCTAGCCAGTGAGCTCGAGCTCCTTCCATCTCAAGCAGACTGATCAGCCGTTGCTTGTCTACCGGGTCTTGGCACATCTCGATCTTGTGCTCGAGCTCCTACTTCTCGAGCGTGAGCTTGTGCTCGAGCTCCTTCCTCTCAAGCAGACTGGTCAGCCGTTGCTTTTCTGCCGGGTCATGGCACATCTCGATCTTGTGCTCGAGCTCCTTCCTCTCGAGCTAGACCGTGTGCTCGAGCTCCTTCCTCTCAAGCTGACTGGTCAGACGTTGCTTTTCTGCCGGGTCTAGGCACATCTCGATCTTGTGCTCGAGCTCCTTCTTCTCGAGCGTGAGCTTGTGCTCGAGCTCCTTCCTCTCAAGCTGACTGGTCAGCCGTTGCTTTTCTGCCGGGTCTTGGCACATCTCGATCCGGCGCTGGATTTGTGAGATAGATTCCACCAGTATGCTCATTTCGTCTGTCTTGCTCTCCTCTTTCTCTTCATCTCGCCTGTATTGCTGTCTTGTTCCTTTTGGTCTTGCTTTCTCCTTTGACTTTTCATCCTGTCTGTCTTGCTGCATTGCTCTGCTTTTTCTTGCTCTCTTACTTTTGATCTTGTCGCGCTGCTTTTTCAATGATGCGGTCTGGAAGACACAGTGAGAGGAACGCAGGAGAGTCAGGTTGTGAACAAAAGCATCAGGATTTGGGCATAAGCATGAGGAAGATGGGAAAGGAAATGAGAGTGGAGAAAGCAACGGTGACAGAAGAAACAGTGGAGTTGCAACGGTAAAGCGCGCAAGGCAGTAAACCAAGAAATTGACAAGTGAATTACAGAAAACTACACTCACAGAGTTCAATTCAACTTTCTTCTCTGCCTCGTCCTCTCCGCCTTTCAAGCGTAGAGATAGAGGAGATCCAGTGCCTTGGCGCGACTTACGGCTCTTGAGCTTAGCATACTTTCCTGTCTCAACGGATCGAAGCGCAGATTCGAAGGATAGGAAGAGCTGGAGGATGAGCAAAATTTCCAGAAAAAAATTCAATCCCCTCATAATGGACAGTAGAAGTGCTGAAGTTCAAATCAATGTCTCTTGATGCCACGAGTATAGCTGAGAGAAATGCGAACGCGAATCAGATTATTTGGATATCTTTCAAGCCTGCAAGCAGATAAATTGTCATGGGCAACAGGAGATGGTTCTGTTTAAGTTCATAATTGTGGAGTGGACCAGTTCGAACTTCACATCTCCCATCACCCTCTACCACAGCTCTACCTCACAAAAGTCAAAAGTTATTTTTTTTCTGCACACCTACTCGTACCACTTGGAATCAATCTTCATCTTTATCAAGTTCAATGTTGGTGCTACTTGAAGACTTCACGTTATCATATCCCCTTCTCTTTATCGGTACAAAGTTATTGTCCTTCCTTATCCCACTTCGCAGTTCAACTCAGTCCTCTCGTTTCCTAAGGAAATTGTCCTTTATTTCTGAGGCGTGTTCACTCGCTTCCACCTGATCTCCACTTCACTCATCGGTGCGATGCACATTTTCCTTTGCTTTCCACTTCCCTTCACTTTCCTTCGCTTTCCATTTCTCATCCTCACCTCACCTCTTGACACTCTGTTTCTGCTTTGACATGGCTTGTTGTGATTGATCTCTTCATCTTGGTTACTCTCTAGGCCGGCGGGAGACTCTGGCAGCGGCTCAGATAACCCCACCTCTGCAGCTCAGAGGAAGGGGTACTCTGCCCCCTTCCTCCCATATATCGCTCGACCTCTCCTCTCTCCTCTCTCCCTCTCCCTCCCTCCCTCTCGACTGCTCACTCTCTCTCCACCTCTTTCATTTATCTGGCTGTTTAAGGTTTATATGCAGAGGTTTATTAAGTCTTCCAAGGGGGCTGTATGAGGGCTCGAAAAGGGACCACAAATCAGATACTGAATCCCCTAAGACGTTATCTTGTTCCCGATATGGA
>NW_005434167.1:0-1343 GCF_000315625.1 Guillardia theta CCMP2712
ACTTGTCTACGGAGGTTGAAATTTCAGAGCAGGCTGAAAATAGATTAATACCTTGCCCAGCAGGATTTTATTGTGAAACACAGACAATAGAACCAAAGCCATGCAGAGCGGGGACGTACACAGACCAATCAGGCCAAACAAATTGCTTGGATTGTCCAGCTGGATTTGTATGCAGCGACATTGCGACCATCCAACCGACGGTATGTCCAGCAGGATACTACTGCGAGTCGAACTGCTCGTCGCCTACTCCGTGTCCCATCGGCACATACAGCAGCTCGCTCGGACTCGAGGCAGAGTCTGAGTGCCGCCTGTGTCCGGCGGGTCGGTACTGCGCCTCAGTAGGTATTACGCAGAGCACGGGGGAGTGCATAGCGGGGATATTCTGCGAGGCAGGGGCGAATGACTCGTCGACGCTTGTCGACGTGGAGTCGCCCTCAGGGCGGCGGAGAGTCATACCGTGTCCAGCGGGGCACTACTGCATAGCAGGGTCCGAGGCACCCTCGCCTTGTCCTCCAGGGACCTACTGTGCAGGCGGAGACTCTCTACCCGCTCCATGCGAGCCCGGGACGTACAACCAGGAAGCGATGCAGACGAGCTGCAAGCCATGTCCGCCCGGGTACATCTGTAGCCCACGCGCAGTCGTGGACTATGCGAGAGGGCGAGCGTATGCAGTAGAGGGGCTCGAGGCGTGCGCCGATCCTGACGTCGGGATGCCGAGCTGGACGCAGGAGCTGGTCGGAGGGGGCGGCCAGTCTGATAGGCGGGGTAGCGCATGGACGGGACGACAGCCGGTATGTCAGCGTGAGCGTGTGGAACCATAGCGGGGGCCAGGGAGGTGCAGGGGGGATACGAGGTCTACGTAACCAAGCACAGGGTGGACGGGACCGAAGTGTGGAGAAGGGAAGTAGCAGGAGGCGAAGGAAGCACCATGGCGGAGGGGATCGGAGTAGACGAGGCGGGGAGTGTGTACGTAGGCATGCGGTGGGAGACAGGGTCCAGGGTATCGAGTCTCGCGGCCTCGACAGGAGGTAGCATGTGGTCAAGGGACCTGGGAGAGATGATGGCTGGGAGCCGGCTGGGGCTTGCTGGGGGGCAGGATCACGTGTTTGTATCTTGGCGGGGGGCGGGTGGAGGCTCATGGCTGTATAAGTACAGCGGGAACGGAAGCTTAGCCTGGGGCAGGAACGTAAGCGTGAGAGGGGATGAAAGCATCAGAGCAGTAGCAAGCGACGTGCTGGAGGAGCAGTCGTAGTAGCGAAGTGTACAACGGGTCTGCGGGAGCTGCACAGGAGCGGGATGTCTATGTCTACCATGTCAACAAGACGGGGTCCATTGATTGGACG
>NW_005434167.1:1495-2942 GCF_000315625.1 Guillardia theta CCMP2712
GCTTGTAGGAGCGGAGTGAAAATGGTTCACGTTAGCAGAGGGACGCTTTTCTTGCCGTGGTTTCTGCAGAAGGCAAGGAGCGATGGAGGGCCGTGGTGGGGTCGGAGTGGAACGAGGAAGGGGAGTCGGTGAGCACAGACGCGTACGGGGGCATATACCTCCTGGGGTACACGGACATGCCAGCAGAGCAAGGGAGCATACAGGCAGGGAGCTACAGCGCTTTCGTTATGAAGCTGAACGCTTACGGCGAGCGGGGGTGGACGAGGGTCGTAGCAGGGGAGCGCATGGGCGGATTGGGAGGGATCATAGCCGAGGGGAGCAGCGGGCTAGAGGTAGCTGTCGTACTCAACACGAGCAACCAAGGACAGGGAGTCCAGGTGTCAGCTTTCTCGTCGTCAGCAGACTGCAGGGGAGTAGGAGACATTGGCAGCCTCGTATGTCCCTTGGGGCACTACTGTCCGGAAGGCATGGAGAACCTTGAGGCCGGACGGTGTCCGCGGGGCACGTACGGAGGGCAGGAGGGGCTTGCAAATGTGTCGCAGTGCACGAGCTGTCCTGCTGGGATGTACTGCAACGATACAGGGCTCACGGCTCCAAGCGGGCCTTGTAAAGCAGGATGGTACTGTACCGGAGGGTCTGCGGACGAGCGAGCGCTATCATGCGATCCACGGTCTCGGGTATGTCAGAGCGGAGAGTGCAACCAAGATATAGCAAGAGTCATGCCCAATGGGACTTGCGGCGGGGAGTGTCCCTTGGGCTCCATATGCCCTACGGGCTCGTGGGAGCCCACAGATTGCCCAGCAGGAATGTACTGTGGTACAGCGGGGCTGCGACACCTGCCGACAGGACCCTGCGATGCAGGGTACTACTGCCAAGGTGCTTTGGGCGGGCTTGGGGGCAGTACGCCAAGGCCCTGGGAGGGCCTCAGGGGTCGGGGACCATGTCCGCAAGGGCACTACTGTCCAGCCGGGACCTTGCAGCCTATAAGCTGTCCTCGGGGGACGTTCTCAGGGACTGTTGGAAACAGAAATGTCAGCGATTGTGAAGCTTGCCCAGCAGGATACTTTTGTCCTGAAGAAGCTCTGACGTTTGGAACTAATTTTACCTGTCCTTACGGATATTACTGTCCTTTAGGCATGTCGGTGGGATTCGACCTTGCTTTCATTTGTCCTGTGGGTCACTTCTGCGATGGTCGAAATGCAATTCCTACCGCTTGTTGTTTGGGACAATACCAAGATCAAGTAGGCCAGAGCGCCTGTAAAGAAGTGCCTGAACGGTATTACTGCCTCCAAAAAATCCGATGGCGTCTGAAAATAGATTAATACCTTGCCCAGCAGGATTTTATTGTGAAACACAGACAATAGAACCAAAGCCATGCAGAGCGGGGACGTACACAGACCAATCAGGCCAAACAAATTGCTTGGATTGTCCAGCTGGATTTGTATGC
>NW_005434167.1:3158-4908 GCF_000315625.1 Guillardia theta CCMP2712
GCAGGGGCGAATGACTCGTCGACGCTAGTCGACGCGGAGTCGCCTCAGGGCGCGGAGAGTAATACGTGTCCAGCGGGCACTACTGCATAGCAGGGTCCGAGGCACCCTCGCTTGTCTCAGGGACTACTGTGCAGGCGGAGACTCTCTACCCGCTCCATGCGAGCCCGGGACGTACAACCAGGAAGCGATGCAGACGAGCTGCAAGCCATGTCCGCCCGGGTACATCTGTAGCCCAGGCGCAGTCGTGGACTATGCGAGAGGGCGAGCGTATGCAGTAGAGGGGCTCGAGGCGTGCGCCGATCCTGACGTCGGGATGCCGAGCTGGACGCAGGAGCTGGTCGGAGGGGCGGCCAGTCTGATAGGCGGGGTAGCGCATGGACGGGACGACAGCCTGTATGTCAGCGTGAGCGTGTGGAACAATAGCGGGGGCCAGGGAGGTCAGGGGGGATACGAGGTCTACGTAACCAAGCACAGGGTGGACGGGACCGAAGTGTGGAGAAGGGAAGTAGCAGGAGGCGAAGGAAGCACCATGGCGGAGGGGATCGGAGTAGACGAGGCGGGGAGTGTGTACGTAGGCATGCGGTGGGAGACAGGGTCCAGGGTATCGAGTCTCGCGGCCTCGACAGGAGGTAGCATGTGGTCAAGGGACCTGGGAGAGATGATGGCTGGGAGCCGGCTGGGGCTTGCTGGGGGGCAGGATCACGTGTTTGTATCTTGGCGGGGGCCGGGTGCAGGCTCATGGCTGTATAAGTACAGCGGGAACGGAAGCTTAGCCTGGGGCAGGAACGTAAGCGTGAGAGGGGATGAAAGCATCAGAGCAGTAGCAAGCGACGGTGCTGGAGGAGCAGTCGTAGTAGGCGAAGTGTACAACGGGTCTGCGGGAGCTGCACAGGAGCGGGATGTCTATGTCTACCATGTCAACAAGACGGGGTCCATTGATTGGACGGAGGTACTGCAGTGGGCAGGAGAGCAGGTCGCCAGAGGAGTGACAACAGACAGGCTGGGGAGGACAATAGTGGTAGGGTATACAGGATCGGTCGGGACCGGAGAAGGGAGCAGCGGTACAGGCAGTGACTTCATATCAGCATCGCGGGTCAGGCTTGTAGGAGCGGAGTGGACAGGAGCGCTTGAGCAGAGGGACGCTTTTCTTGCCGTGGTTTCTGCAGAAGGCAAGGAGCGATGGAGGGCCGTGGTGGGCTCGGAGTGGAACGAGGAAGGGGAGTCGGTGAGCACAGACGCGTACGGGGGCATATACCTCCTGGGGTACACGGACATGCCAGCAGAGCAAGGGAGCATACAGGCAGGGAGCTACAGCGCTTTCGTTATGAAGCTGAACGCTTACGGCGAGCGGGGCTGGACGAGGGTCGTAGCAGGGGAGCGCATGGGCGGACTGGGAGGGATCATAGCCGAGGGGAGCAGCGGGCTGGAGGTAGCTGTCGTACTCAACACGAGCAACCAAGGACAGGGAGTCCAGGTGTCAGCTTTCTCGTCGTCAGCAGACTGCAGGGGAGTAGGAGACATTGGCAGCCTCGTATGTCCCTTGGGGCACTACTGTCCGGAAGGCATGGAGAACCTTGAGGCCGGACGGTGTCCGCGGGGCACGTACGGAGGGCAGGAGGGGCTTGCAAATGTGTCGCAGTGCACGAGCTGTCCTGCTGGGATGTACTGCAACGATACAGGGCTCACGGCTCCAAGCGGGCCTTGTAAAGCAGGATGGTACTGTACCGGAGGTCTGCGACGAGCGAGCGCT
>NW_005434166.1:0-4530 GCF_000315625.1 Guillardia theta CCMP2712
CGGTCGTTCAGCTTCGAGTTAGCAAGGAATCAAGCGAGGGCGCGGCAAACGGCGCCACACGTCGCTGACGACATGGCAGCACGGAGCGATCCGAACAAAAAGCCTCAACTTTTACACGACCGGGTCTGGAGATACGACTGATGACCGGTACATTGTAAAAAAAATGGTGAAAACTATTAAAACCTTTGTAATTTCGCTACTCCCCGAGTATAACGACATATAATGTCGAGGCTGACAATTAAAATGTTTTAAACTTTCCGTAAAATTGTTGTAAAGCTGTGGTGTAATCACGATGTCACGTTATCTCCGGCCAGGCCATGGCAGCTGTCCGTAAAATTCGAGTTTTTTGGGGCACATGGGACATGGTCGCTAGGGGTACTATTCTCAGGTAATATGAGGGTTACTGGTCCTAGGGGTGGTCCAGTTCCCCAATTCCATTTTTATTTTTTTGTTTCCGCTGGCTCCCCCCGTCCCCCCGACGCCACTTTTCCCCACGCCCCCACTCCCCTTGCAGGTTCCCTTTGCATCTCCTCGTCCTGCTCCTCGTCATCCTCCACTTGCCTCCACCTCATTCCTCCTCCCTCTACTCTCTTCCAAACTTGTTTGTTCGCTCTCTGTCGTGGATCGGCCTCCACTTGCCTCTCTGACCCTCTGCGACTCTCTGACTTGTCCGTGCTGGTGCCGTGTGTCGTTCAATGTGTTGAGTTGGTACGCAGTGCACGAGTAAGAGCAAGGGCTGCCCACCGAAAGAGACCGTTTGGAGGGATAAACGCGCTTTGGTTGCAAAGAAACGTTCGGAATCACAACAAACATCAGGTCGGCAACCCGCCAAGCAAAGGCTGGCTCAAAGCATCCTCACACGAATTTATACGTATGCAAACCATGGTGGCAGAGACTATGAGACTGAACGAAGGCTCACTTGAAGACGCCATCGCCTCACTCTTTCCCGAGGACGCCCCGCTGAAATTTCCTGTCCTATCACCTTGGAATGCAGCTGCCCAGGACGGCGACTGGCTTGTCACCATCCCAGCACAGTTTCTCACTTCAGAAAGTTGCAACGAGATCACATTGTCTTTGTCTAAGCACGCTAATAACACTGAAAGTACTCATGAAACTGCAAAGGAGCCAAGCACAGGTCGGATGCTCTCGAAAACAGAACTCATAGCTCTTCCAACATCTGCAGGCAGTGTGGGGCCGATTTCTTCCGAGAGCGAACATCAGGAATCAAACACGGACGGAGACTCGGCCAGCAGCGTGTCCTCTGCAAGCCCAAGCCCCGACTGCCTCCTTGCCCCTCCTTCTCAAGACGCTTTCGTCTCATCACCGCCACCGCCCGCAGCAAATGGCGGGTCTCGAAAGTCCAAGGCATCGTCGAGCAACTACCAGTGGAGCAGGGAGGAGCACAGGAGGTTTGTCGACGCGTTGGAGAAGCTGTCGCCTCTGAGGCAGATGCTTGCGAGCCATGGGAGGGTGACGATAGGGCTGGGGCACGGGCTAGCGGAGATGATATCGAAGGCTGTAGGGACGCGGTCGATCTCGCAGGTGCGGTCGCATGCGCAGAAGTACTTCCAACGGATCAACAGGGAGCGAGGGTATGAAAATTGATGGTAATCTTCCAGTGCTTGCAAGTTATCGGAGGTCAAGCCTTTGTATCCGGCCGTTATCAAAATATTCACATACTCAAAATATTCAGAAGACATGCAACAGTCAATATTGCTCGTGTGTGACTGTTTGGCGTATGTTTTTCCTTTCGTGTATTTTAGCAAAGTTGACACGATAAAAAGCCTGATCGGACTCAAAGTAGAACTCCCAACTCTGAGTGTACTCTAGTACAGGCGCGGCCGGCTCCACCGAATGACCCTGGATCAGACTGCCGGTTACTTGAACCATGCCATGATGATGTCCACGGAAGTGATCGAGTGATCGTACGTGACGGTATCACCGCTGTCCGGAGTGCCACTGGCTAGTATAGTATGGTTGTCACTGCCAGACAGCGATGAGTAGTTCCTTGTACGGTAGTAGCACTCAGTGACTCACGGTGACGGCGCCGCGCGTGGCGCCGCGCATCGGCGGCGGAGAGTCCGAGGGCCGAGGAGGCTGAGCGGCCCACCGTCACCGTGACGGCCGGGCCGGGCGCTGGGCACACAGCACTTGGCTCAGCCTGCCGAGACTCAGAGGTCACCCGCCGCCGTCGCGGCGCACCGTGGCACCGTGACGGTGACTGCCGCAGCCTGGCAGTGAGCGGCGCCGCGACCGTTCGACTGAACTTGGCAACTTGGCAACCCGGTTGAACGGCGTGCGGACGGTGCCAAGGTGCCGCGCCGGTGCAGTGCCGGGCAACTCACAGCCTATGTGACGGTCAACTTCAGAGTTCGGGTTTGCCGAGCTTGCGGGTAATGCCGTGACAACCAGACAGCAAACGGTTCCGTCTCCGACCGTCAGACTCGGGCAACCTCGTGTAGCCGAAATGAAAAGACTTGATTTCGATTGATCAGCTGAAGGCCATAAAATCTTTAAAAATTGAGTTATTAACACTGATCAACGCAGCGAAGCCCGAAGGAGGCAGGTACCACTACAGTAAAGCGCGAAATCCCGGTACAGAGCACGCAGCGGTCCCATGCTCTTCGCAACGAGGATGCCTCAGCTGTCCAAGGAGGCAAATGAACGTGATCTCGAAGACGCCATCGCCTCACTCTTCCCCGAGGATGGCTCTTTCAAGCCTCCGGCTAAAACAGCTTGGCATGCAGCTTATGCTGCCGCAACAACATCAGACGGCGACTGGCTCCTCACCATCCCAGCACAGTTCCTGACCTCAGACAATGAGACCCTGACAGAACGAAATGATCTCTATCACTATTCTACTTTTGAGGATACACGTTCAGATGCGGAAGGCCCTCTTTCTGACTACACAGACGACTGCTCGCAAGACGGAGACTCGGCCAGCAGCGTGTCCTCTGCAAGCCCCGACTGCCTCCTTGCCCCTCCTTCTCAAGACGCTTTCGTCTCATCACCGCCACCGCCCGCAGCAAATGGCAGGTCTCGAAAGTCCAAGGCATCGTCGAGCAACTACCAGTGGAGCAGGGAGGAGCACAGGAGGTTTGTCGACGCGCTGGAGAAGCTGTCGCCTCTGAGGCAGATGCTTGCGAGCCATGGGAGGGTGACGATAGGGCTGGGGCACGGGCTAGCGGAGATGATATCGAAGGCTGTAGGGACGCGGTCGATCTCGCAGGTGCGGTCGCATGCGCAGAAGTACTTCCAACGGATCAACAGGGAGCGAGGGTATGACTGACATTGATCACCGGACTGGAGACTGCTTCTGATTTCTGTACTACATTCATGTATTTCTTCTCCTTTTTGGCTTTTTACTACCTTGTTTGATAATCTGTCACTTGAGTACAGTATGATCCTTCGAACCGTCTCAGTGACAGTGATGCAGCGCCAACTTGAAGTGAATCACTGTAGCACTACTCAAACTGCAAGCCCTCTGAGTCTTTTTCAAATTTTTTGCTATCAGATGATTACTGTATATGATAAAAACAATGCTGTTGTACTATTATCTTTCGAGCAGTGTCACATGCCAGCTTCAGCTTGTTGGCACAGCCGGGCGGCCGCATCATGGCATGACAGTGAAGTTGAACTAAGTTCCGAGGCTTCACACAGTCTCAAGTACCACGCGACGGTCTCAAGTCCGTTCAATGCGGCTGGCAGATTCACCAGGGTCGCCTAACGCGAGAGCGAAATCCAATTTTCAGGGTCTGTCGCAGTAACATCTCAAGATTTCGATTCCGAGCCAATCCCCGGGCCCTCAGTCCGTCGCGTCACGACTCGGAGTCGACTCCCGGAGACTCAGCCGCACCAGTGGATGACAGACTGGCGGACTCAGTTCAAGTTGACGGCTGAGCCGCTGAGCCTCAGACTCCCCGGCGGGGCCGGGCACCGCCACGCGGGCCGCCGGGGCCCGGCATGTGGCCAGGGCCTGAAGACGGTACGGAAACGGTGACTCACAGCCTGCCGTGACGCCGCCGCGCAGTGCCAGTAACCGCTCAACTGACCGTACTTGGTTACTGAGTCGGAGGGGGCGGCCCGGTCGGACTCAGTGACTCAGTCGCCGCGGCCGCTACCGACGTGCCAGTCGCCGGCCGGGACCGCCGCGGGCCGGGCCGGGCCTGTGACGGTCGGACGGACTCGCGGGCGCCACCGGCCCCCCCCCCCGGGGCCGGGGGCCACTGCGCGCGGAGGTCACCTGAGTCCGTACGGTCAGTGCCCGCCCGGGCCTAGCCTAGTATGATTGAAACCTGACCGTAAACTTGAACTTGACAAGTTACACCGGCGGGCCGATCGGACCGTTCACTCAGATCGGAACCCGGCGACGGCGTCTACGGCCGGCCCGGCCGTTGAAGTCACTAGTACTGCCCCCCCCCCGGGCCGCCGGGCCCCGGTCCGATCAATCATTGAGTGGGCGCCCCGCGGCCGCAGTGCCCGACGGCCGCGTGCCGCGGGGCGGCATACGCCGGTACTGACGGCCGTGAC
>NW_005434165.1:0-511 GCF_000315625.1 Guillardia theta CCMP2712
CTTGTCTCGGTCACGTGATGTGTCACGTGACCGGTCAGGTGAGCCTGTCAGCCGGGTCACGGCCCCTGTCAGCCGGCTGACATGTCACGGGCCTGCTGACACGGTCCGCTGACCGGTCACGGCCGCCCGGAGAGATCAGGCCCCCGGCCAATCTCCGGACACTTAGCCTCCTGGCGGGCCTCCAGGGGGTCTGAGGCGGGGCTGAAGGCTGCAGTCGCTCTACTGACGGGCCCGGCCGGCAGGATCCGTCGAGAAACAGGGGGGTCAAGGGAGGTTTTCTTCCCCCTGGGAGAAATGTCCTATGGGTTTTTGGATCTGCGATATAAAAAAGTCTTGTCTCGGTCACGTGATGTGTCACGTGACCGGTCAGGTGAGCCTGTCAGCCGGGTCACGGCCCCTGTCAGCCGGCTGACATGTCACGGGCCTGCTGACACGGTCCGCTGACCGGTCACGGCCGCCCGGAGAGATCAGGCCCCCGGCCAATCTCCGGACACTTAGCCTCCTGGCGGGC
>NW_005434165.1:611-4594 GCF_000315625.1 Guillardia theta CCMP2712
GGCGGGGCTGAAGGCTGCAGTCGCTCTACTGACGGGCCCGGCCGGCAGGATCCGTCGAGAAACAGGGGGGTCAAGGGAGGTTTTCTTCCCCCTGGGAGAAATGTCCTATGGGTTTTTGGATCTGCGATATAAAAAAGTCTTGTCTCGGTCACGTGATGTGTCACGTGACCGGTCAGGTGAGCCTGTCAGCCGGGTCACGGCCCCTGTCAGCCGGCTGACATGTCACGGGCCTGCTGACACGGTCCGCTGACCGGTCACGGCCGCCCGGAGAGATCAGGCCCCCGGCCAATCTCCGGACACTTAGCCTCCTGGCGGGCCTCCAGGGGGTCTGAGGCGGGGCTGAAGGCTGCAGTCGGTCTACTGACGGGCCCGGCCGGCAGGATCCGTCGAGAAACAGGGGGGTCAAGGGAGGTTTTCTTCCCCCTGGGAGAAATGTCCTATGGGTTTTTGGATCTGCGATATAAAAAAGTCTTGTCTCGGTCACGTGATGTGTCACGTGACCGGTCAGGTGAGCCTGTCAGCCGGGTCACGGCCCCTGTCAGCCGGCTGACATGTCACGGGCCTGCCATTACGTCATGATCTTGAAATTTGGTCCATTTCTTCCTGAACGGGGTTGTTCGCAAACACATCAAATTGTGGGGTGGGGTGGTCTACTACAGGTTTTAAAGTTGCTTTCTGGTACTGTTTACAAGTATGTAAAATTTCAAATCCAGTTTCAAATTGACTTCGAGTACTCCCCGGCTTCCCCTACACGCCCGACATGTCGCCATCTACACGCCGGCACGCAGTACCGAAGCGCCCTCCATGATGCATGGCGTCGGCGCATGCAAGAGCTGAAGCAACAGGCATTTGTGTTCTTCGTTCAAAGCAAACAAGTATCAAGTCTGACATGAAGAAATGGAGGTCTGAAGCAGGTGGTGAAGGAGTATGATTGCGTAGAGGTACGTCACACCTCGATTATCGCTTCTCATGGGATTGAAGGCTGAGAATGCTGGTTTGGCATGAATGAAAAACTTGAGATTGATGCAATTTTGGAGATGTTTGGAACAGGCAGCGTCTTCTTCTGAGTTAGAATGAAGCTGAACGATAGTTGTCAAGCCGCTTTAGTGCAAGCACCTCGAGATTTTCAAGATCTGCACTTCATGATTTGAATCATCTGTGGCGCCATGCAAGATGCCAGTCCGAATTCAAACGTCTTGAAGTTTTCATCATGATTTGCATCGCTACCTCATTATATTTTGACATTAGATAATGATGCTTCGCATGTGTAAAATGTTGGGATTACACTACAACCTTTCAGATGCATGTTCTTGTTCTAGACAAAGTAACATCAATAGAATATACATACATGTCGTACAATTGTCACAATTATGACTATGTACAAGTTAGACTCGTGTCTGGCTGTAGATTTATTCCAAACCGCAAGTTACACTCTCCGTCCTCTTTGGCTTTGAACTTCTTTCACCGACAGATTTATCATCTTAGCTGTGATGGGCTTGTTGCAATGGCTCTGCTTCCACTGCTCAGAGAAGTGCACTGATGCACAACGCCCGGCATTCAAGTCCAGCCTTCAACTATCAATACTTGAAAGCACGAGAGAAAACTCCTCGGCAATGGAATCGCCTGAGAGAAGACTCTGAGAGAAGGAATGGCTAGTACAGCTCATGAGAGTTGTTTTCAAAAATCAACTGCAGTGCGACAGACAATTCTGGCGATCTCAATCATGATTCAGCTTTCAAGTGGCTGATGCGTTCGCTGGCAGAGAGCTAACCTTGTCTGGAGGCAGCTGATGTCTCATGCTTTCTTCATCTTTGTTTGCCTATTCGATTAGTTGCTTGTAAAGCTATATGTATGACCATCATGTGCACGATGCCAGGCTCAGTGCCCGGCATGGTGGAGTGTGGCTGCTTAACAAAGCCACAAGCACAAGAATGTACAGAATTACATGGCGACGAGCATTGGCATGTAAGACGAATCTAACCAGCAAGGATGTGATGATTTGACTTTATTGAAGCTACCCTGTGAATGAAACTGTTGCACGCTATCACATGCATAGTACCATGCTAGAGTATGTGACGTGCAAGTTCCTCATTGCATGAAATGAATGTCACCAACAGAGAGAGAGTCACATACATCTGCATACAATGTGCAAGCATCATTGGTGACGCCACTTTCTTTTGGCGTTCACCTGATTCAAATCCATCGCAAACATAGAAAAGCAACAGCAAGTATCTTCAAATCTGCTTCACTTTCATCTCACGTAGCATTCTGGTACCAGGATGCTAGGGTGGCAACGCAACAAGGAGGATCGCATTTCCATCAAGTATTCGAAGGTTGCATCTCTCATCGCACCCTGATCCATTTTCCTCATGTTTTCCTTCTCAAAGTGTGAAAATCGCTTATATAACTAAGATACATCATCATCGAGGCGTCTCAGTGCAAACACAAGAAGGCAAGTGACATGCTTGTTGGGATAATGTAACCATGCAAATTTGAATCCTTGCCGCTCAAAACAGTATTTGATGCATATTTACACCATCACAAGATCAAGAAAGCAAACATCATCATTAACATACAGTTAAAACTATTCTCACCATGCTTCAAAGCTTCTTTGTATTCACAAGCAACTCAACGAACTCAGATTCAAATCTTCTCTTTCCTCTTGGAATCCAAGAGTGGTTCTCAACCATTATGGATAGGTTCAAAGAGAAGTTTTCTATTCATCCACATGACAGTACACATAGATTCGAAGTCTCTCACCATTCAAATTGGTTGTCGCGCGCGAGCAAGGGATCGGTTCGCCATCTCTTGCTTGGTCGAGGGAGGGGGGATTTGGGGAAAGTGAAGGAAAGGGGTGACCCCTACCCCCTTTTTCTGTATTTCAAACTTGGAAAGCAGGGGGTGGAGGTGTCTTGTTTCCAATCACCTACCCTCGCATTCCCAAGAGAACCTGGGGTTAAAATGGGGGTACTCATGCATGTAAATTCAAACCAGCCGTTTGTTGGGTGCGGGGGGGTGGAACACAGTTCACCATCACCCTGAAATCGCCTTAAAAGCGTATTAGAACTGTACGAGGAGCTCGAGATCCGGTACTAACAGGCTCCAAGAACAGCCTCAATTTGCCTTGTCTACCCCCCTTGAAGGACCTCACAACCACAAACGGGGTAGTGCTACACCACCCGACATTTGATAGGGGAAAGGAGGGTAGTCTAAAGCAGATATGTGTGCTTCTGGACCCCGGACGGCAAGCTATGCCCCCCTCAGGACTAATTGGATCTGGCCCACTGGGCCAGCCTTTGTACCAGAAGCATTATTGAGTAAGGATTTTTTTCGAGGTCGAAACTCAACTGGAAATTGAGTTGAAAATCCAGGGTTTTTCTACCTATAAACCAGTTCATGTACTAATTGATCGGAAATCTCTCCAAAAAGTCCTGATTATGTCTCTTTGCTTTGGATCGGCCTGATTGACATCCTTTGGGCATATTCCGGGCCTCTCCGGCGAGCTCCAGGCCCGTGCGGGCCGTCCGGGCCCGTGGAAACAGGTTATGAGCCTCTTGAGCCGAGGGGTCGCGGGGAGGTATAGAATGATATGGGAGAGAAGCCGGGAAGAAAAAACTTGCAACGTATTTATACGTATAGGATTTTTTTCGAGGTCGAAACTCAACTGGAAATTGAGTTGAAAATCCAGGGTTTTTCTACCTATAAACCAGTTCATGTACTAATTGATCGGAAATCTCTCCAAAAAGTCCTGATTATGTCTCTTTGCTTTGGATCGGCCTGATTGACATCCTTTGGGCATATTCCGGGCCTCTCCGGCGAGCTCCAGGCCCGTGCGGGCCGTCCGGGCCCGTGGAAACAGGTTATGAGCCTCTTGAGCCGAGGGGTCGCGGGGAGGTATAAAATGATATGGGAGAGAAGCCGGGAAGAAAAAACTTGCAACGTATTTATACGTATAGGATTTTTTCGAGGTCGAAACTCAACCG
>NW_005434164.1:0-4490 GCF_000315625.1 Guillardia theta CCMP2712
GAGATTGATGACCCGCATGGGGAGGTGCGAGATCGTCGGAATCATTTTTCAGTCGTTCGTCCTCAGGAGGTGTCTATGACCGTGGGCGCTTGCCGCCTCGCATGCCTGCATGTCCCAGCATCATTTGCTCGTCCGGCGTCCGCCAGCTCCTTTTTTGCTCGGTGCTGAGGTCTAGCTCAGTTTGGATGAGTCTACTCGTGCTAGCAGCATACTCCTCGGTGTCGTCCTCCGCGTCGTAATCTTAAGCATCGTCCTTCGATTTGTAAGCGTTTTCATCCTCCTCCAGCTTCTCCATCCTGCCCTCCAATTTCCTCCTCCTCAACCTCCTCCTCCCCCCTCTTCTCCTGCTCCTCCTGCTCCTCCTCTCCCCTCTTCTCCTTCTCCTTCTGCTTCTCCTGCTTCTCAACCCCCCCTCCTGCTCCTCCACCTCCTCCCCCTCCACCACCTCTGCCGCCTGTTCCATATCCTCCTCCTACCCTCTTCCTCCTACTCTCTTCCTCCTTCCTCTCCCTCACATTTATCTTCAGTGAATCCACCACACCAAGAGAAGTCTACGAGCAAGAGATACATTTGTTACGTCAGATCGCAGGTGTGATTGCTACAAGTCCTCATTCGCAGCAATCACCGTCCTCACTTGACATCAGACAACCGTCTGCAAAGATTGCGAGAGAGAGATCAACTGTACTCGAACTTCTCCAGCCCTTCCTCAGCCTACAGGTTCTCAGTCATGACTGAGATCATGCCATGTCTTGCTGTCACAACTCAAACTTCTCACCAGGGGATCGCAGACGCCCCTGCAGAACTTTGCAGACAGAATGACAGAGCAAAGGAGGGGAAGCATGAAGAACAGCTATCCTGACAGGAGAACATCTCTTGTAGGAAGGCATGAAGGGCTGTTGGACTCGGCCTCCTCTAGGAAAGAAGTTTTCACTGGTTGCATAGCAAGAGGGATGACTATTGCGATGACAGTGTCTACTCCGTGCGAGACTCTCACTACTTCGATGATGAAACTCGAAGCGAATTCTCGTCTGTTATGGCGGTCAGTTTTGTGATGGATTTTGATCGAACCTCCCACTGTATTTGTTTCGTTTCTACTGACGCTCTCCCGTTCTCCTCTCTGTCTTCTCTTCTCATCCTGCATTCTTCTTTCCATGTTCTTCCATCAATTGCAAGACAACCCTCTCCTCATTCTTACATCTGTTCTTTCCTCTCTCTCTCTCTCCTCCCTTCTTTTCTGCCTACTTGTATGCTTTCTTTCAATCCTTCCTCGTTCACCTCACCTTTTCAAACAAGAAATTTGCTAATTTCTCAAATAAGAAAAGTGCTAACTGCTCTTCTTCCCAGCCTTCGAGGACTGCGAGTGTGTACTCTCATGGTCAAAACGAACTTGCCGCCGACAGAGTTGCTGAATAGTTGTCAACAGATAATGATGAGATCAATCAAGTGCCAACTCGTCGGAGGCGCTTTGAGAAGACAGAGTTTTTCACCTTCGAACAATACATGGTTAGTCGCTTTGATCTCCGTGTGTTCTCCTTGGTTACTACCATACGATGATGATGAATTTCCAATGATGAATGACTGATGATGAATGTCTGATGATGATGATGATGATGATGATGATGATGATGATGATGATGATGATGATGATGATGATGATGATGATGATGATGAATCGAAGGGAGAGGAGGAGGAGGCAGAGGGAAAAACGATTTTCCATCCCTTCACACTCCTCACCTTTTCAGTTCGTATTGAGGGCCAAGAGTTGGATCCCACTGCTCATGTCCAAGGCAGAAGCAAGACAAACATTTGACAACATCCTGGTAATAATTGTTGTTGTGCCGTCAACACAATCTCATACCTTTTACAAAGAGAGAAGGCGGCGGCAACAGTACAATCACCTTCCGAGAATTCAAGAGACATATGAAGAACATCATCGCAGGTCAGGACAGGAGCAGCGATGCTTTCAGACTGCTGACGTTATCACGACAGAAAAGCATCTCCAGATTGAAGATGACGAGCTTGACGCGTTGAGTAGCATGACGTGAGTTGTGCCACGTGCAAACACGCCTGAGATCAGTTGCTCAATCTCCTCTTGGGCCTCAATGTCTTGCGAATTTCCTTCCTTGCGATGTTTTTCCACACTCTCCTAACACCTTCTCTTGATTCTCTCCGACTACCTTGACAAGTTTGCTCGAGAATCAAGTAACGAGCCTCCCCTCCCCTCCCCTTTCCTGTCGTTGACGGCCGTGACAGGAGGAGGACACACACACAGACATCACGGAGTTGAAGGAAGACGATCACCATATCAGCGATCACATGTCGTTTCTTCTCTTCCGCACTTTTGTTGCCTCTTGTCACACCACACAGGGAGCATGACCGGCGCTCGGAGAACACAAGGTACACACAGGACTCAACAGACCATCACGGTAACAGTTTGCACTCGCATCCTTGTTGTGCCTGACTGATGTGCTGGTACATCTTGACAGATGTCACAATACACGATGACATGTCGTCGAGCCCATCTTTCTCCGACGACGATGGGCAGTCTGGACAATCGTGAGGTATTTTACTCACTTTGAATATTACCAGCCCGCCCCAGGACTGAGATATTTATCAAATGAAAGGCAGAAGGAACTTGCTAGGCTGTCAATAGGATCAGACGCAGAGTAAAGGAGAGGCAGGGGAAGAGGCCAAAATATTCGAGAAATAATGAACGTGACCCTGCTATTGCACCAGTAAAGTTGGCCACTACCCCATGAATTGACTAGGAATGCTGGGGTAGTGGGTCATCCTGGTCATCAAAGAGAAAAATAAACTTCTAGGATATAATCACGTTACCAAACCGTGACTTTTCAACAGTCACACGGTACTCCATCAGACTCCATGTTGCCCCCATGGTCTTCTGACTCGATTGTTCGTCCGGTCAAGCCCGCCTCATGGGATTGTACGGTGCAATTGGAGCGTTGCTGACATATATGTCCTCGTAAAAGAGGTCTTTTCGTCCACTGTTCCGATATGACGACGTGTAGGCTTGTAAATTGTATCTTTTAGAGTTTTAAACGCGCATATCCTAAAACCCAGGAAGGCGCAAGCAGGGAGGGTGGGTTGCGGGAAGGCAGATAAGACGAGGACAAGAGGGATGGAGGAGGGAGGATCGAACAAGAAGATACTCAAAGTATCAGGAAGAGACTGGGTGTAAGAAGTGAAGGACACAGGTAGAGATCGGCATCATGCGGCGGGTGGGAGGACGGTGAATGACTAGGAGGGAGCATTTTATCTGGGATGACAGGAGAAGGGGGCCAATGAGTGAAGGACAGCCTGACAAGCTTCACGAGAAGGAGAGCTCCCGGTCTTTGAGCCTTGGAAGAGATTCCTCCAGGAGCAAGGCAGCGAGCAACGTCAGCATCTCAAGGGCGATCGATCAGGCAGCAGCAGGACACGTACATAGCGCTAATTCGCTCCCTCCGTTCCAGCCAAGTCCATGGCAGAGCGAGGACCCGACGCCTTTGGAGGACGCGATCGAGGCTATATTTCACTTCCCTGAGCGAACCAAGAGGAGACGGAGGAGGGAGGGAGGAGCTGATCAAGACCTCGTAGCTGCCAAGAGAGAAAGAGTTTCGCCTGCCCCAGCATGGAGCATGAAGCAAGCGGCCTCGCCAAGCGCCATGCAGGTGCATGCAGGAACCTCGTCCGCCTCTGTCACTGCTCGCTCGGCACCCTCGTTGAGTACTGGAAACTGGACTGAGGAGGAGCATCAGAAGTTCTTGGCTGCGTTGAGGGAGTACTGTCCGGATGCGGAGAGAGCGGGATCAGGAGCAGGAGCAGGAGCAGGAGCAGGAGATAGGACAGGAGCAGGAGCAGGAGCAGGAGATAGGACAGGAGCAGGAGCAGGAGCAGGAGATAGGACAGGAGCAGGAGCCGGGGCAGGAGCAAGAGCAGTGGAGGGGAGGAAGAACGTTGGGCTGGGGAAGGGGGTTGCTTACTTGATCTCAAGGGCTGTGGGGACGAGAACAGAATCTCAGGTCCGGTCGCACGCACAGAAATATTTTCAGAATCAGCAGAAGAGATGATTGAAGGAAAGGGGAAGATGTTTTGGACAGATATCAGAATCAGATGAAGGAAAGAGAAGGTATTTGGGGACAGAGACTAAAGTGAGATTTGAGGGGGGGAGTTTGTAAGATCAGACCAAGAGTTTTCGGATAGTGATGATAATCGCTATACCGAGTGAAGACTGCAAGAACATTGTATTTTTGTGTATCGTCACATTGTTGCATGGGAAATAAAAGGGATATGCTGTTATTGATTGTAATGCAATGAAATGAAAAACTCCCGGAGCAAAATGACGTTTTCAACCAGTCTTGTCTCCTCCTTCCTCCCTTGCTGTTCCGTCCATTCGACACGACCACGTCAGCAGTCAATTGTTCAACGAGCAGAGGCGGGAAATCTTGGCGATCTGAAGGAGATGCGTGAGAGGAGAGGGAGAGGGAGAG
>NW_005434163.1:0-4414 GCF_000315625.1 Guillardia theta CCMP2712
AATGGGGGGCGTTTTTTACCGAGTTAGGATCATAATAACGTTGATCCCAAGACAGCCCTTGACGAATCCAAGTCCTTGCTCCGGAAACTCGTCTTATACTTCGTCCTCACCTTTATCGTGGTGATCGTCTTCACGGGCCTCTTCCTGGGCATCAAGAACTCCTGCGACCAGGACATCTGCAACTTCGACCCGGTGACCACGCTGTCCCTGATGTCTGTGTTCCTGGTCATCCTGTTTGTCCTCGTCATTCCGTACTTCTACCAGAGCAGCAAGACCCACATCGTCGATGCCCTGCGGATGATGGTGAACGGCGAGCATGACAGTTACACCATTGCGTACAGGGATGCCAATGACGCCACGGTCTACAAGGTCTCGGACTCGCTGAACTCGCAGGCGCAGCTCGAGCAGCTCTGGCTGGACGTGATGCTGGTCCCGGCGATGGTCGCGCTCTCGATCGGGACGGTGCTGACGCGCCAGTGGACCGACAACGGCATCCTGTACTACTACGCCGTGCTCGTCGGTTTCTTCACTGTCGTGAGCATGTCGAACGATTGGATGACGTCGTTCTGGACGCGGTCCTTGAGGCTCTCTGGCGACCTGGGCATGAAGGGATCCGCCGTGTACGACCACTACCAGGGGTACAAGGACATGGTGACGTACGTGCAGCTCTTCATCCTCGTCGCGCTCATCTTCACGGCAGTGCCCACGGAGAGCATCACGGCCTACAGCTACATCCTCTTCTACAACTGGCTGTACTTTGTGTTCGGGCTGTTTGCCGTGTACATGCTCCCCGATTTCATCAATGACAGGGCAGCGCTCAACATCCACACGGTCACGGCGATGAAGCAGACGGCTGTGCTCCTGCTCGTCTTCACCCTCGTGATCACCCTAAGTGTGACGGAGTGGGTCAAGAAGGACATCTTTGCGTACCAGGGGTTGGTGTAGAATGCGAAAGTTTGTTTAATGAATGTAAGAGAAAGATGGAATTCCGCAACACCCGATCGTACCATTTAAGGACTTGCCTCGCCCCCCTGCGCAGAAGTGCCCGCCCGACCGCCATGGCCCTGCTGGCACCGCAACCTGGGTACTTCTATCAACCGTTCCATGAACGCTACCGCTGTCATTCTACCCTTCCTACCCTTGACTCCCATCTCGAGCTCATGAGCTCTATCTCGTCCAACCCGGAGGTCCTCGACCTCATCGACGACCACCTGCAGGGGCAGCTTTGGGAGGACGTCAAGGAGTTCATCTCCGCGAATCCCGACATCCTGGATAGGTTGGATAGGCATACGCTGGCGGGATTGGTGGATTGGTTAAAGAAGAAAGGGAAGGCAGCTTACGATTATGCAAAGGATAAGGCGACGAAAGCCGCCGATTATATAAGGGAAAAACTTAAGAAGAAGACGAAGGAAGGAGATGAAACTTCCGAGGAAGAATCGGAGGAAAACCAGCCTGCTGCAGCCACTGCAAGCAATCACTTCGGTGCCTCCATCCGTGGCTGCAGGACCGTCTCCCCCGCGGACCTCACCCACCTGAAGCTCACGATCATGCAGGACCCGGATGTCCTCGATGACATGAACGCCCACCTCCGCGACGGCCTGTGGCAGGCGATGAAGGGCGTCATCGCCGCCGACCCCGCGCTGATCCACCACCTGCCGTGCTTCCAGGGTTTCTGGACGAATAAGGATGGAACCGATGGTTGGCTCAAGGGTGCGGGAAAAAAAGTCATGAATGCCGGCAAACATGTGAACAACCTGATCAACAAGGACCCACACGGACTTCGACACATGAGTACAGAGGAGATTCAAAAACTAACTAAAAAAAGAAAAGATGAGGCTGAAGCTAATCATGCGAAGCATGCCGCCAGACGAGAGGCGGAGAGGGCTTTTCAAGACTTAGAAAATTCAAAGAAGTACATGCGCAGCCCCTTCCATCCATACCCCTACGACACCATCGGCATCCGCGTCCCGGTCTACGGCGGGGACGGGAAGCTGAGCTCCTCGATGCTAGACAGATACGCTATGCACTAGACTTGTTAAATAAGTAAAATTAGTTTTGAACGATCTTATCATACAACCGCGTCATGGACCTGACAAACTCCATCCGATCGCGGGTGAGGGTGGGGCACTCGCGGAAGAGGTGCTGGACGACGTGCTCGGCGGTCTCGGCCTCGGATAAGAAAAAGGCGGTGTAGCTAGGCCGGGAGTCGGCAGCAGCGGGGCCGAGGATGCCGTTGATGATGTCGGTGAGGTCGATGAGGTCGGAGGCCTCGGCCTTGCGCTCCAGCCTGACGCGCTTGGAGTAGGACGGCTTCCCGACCCCACAGGGCGCGCCCGACTTGGAGCGCATCACCTGTAGCTCATCGTCACCCGCGCAGATTCTAAATACACCCCTCCCAACGACTCACGGTAAACCGCGTTGCAGTGCGCTTCTTCTCCACGAGGAGCTGCGTGGGGATGCGGAGCTTCAGCCTCCCGTCGGGAAGGCGCTCGACGTTGCGGAAGCCCTTCGTCAGGCGGACGTGCCGGAACATGGCCTTCTGGATCCTGAGGCTCAGGGTGTAGTAACTCTCCCCCATCCGGATCGCCGGGAACTGGTCCTGCAGCCCCCCGCCCGACGGCTGGAACCAGCTGCAGTAGCACTCCCTCCTCACCAGGTGCCGGATCATGTCACGGCAGCACGGGCTCCGCTCATGCTCCCAGGCCTTGCCCGCCACCACCAGCTGGTTGCGGGTGAGGTCGACCTGCTTCATTCCCTCCCCTCCCCCTTCGTCCCCTCCCCCAGCGACCTCCGTGGATTGAGCCTAAAAGGACTTGCTGCACGGTGTCGATGCACCCTGCCGCATATTTAAAGATCATCGCACACGCGTCGGAAAGGGCACGGTTGTACGATGTACCTGTACAACGACGGTCAGAAGATCGACCTGATCTCATACACTGAGCTGGCGAGGAAAAACCCGGCCATCAAAGACCAACTGAACAAATACATTGGTGAAAAAAGTCAAATAAGCAAAAGATTCAAGAAAGAAATATCAGACAAGAAAAATGAGATATTGCAAGCGATGAGTGAAAATCAAACAACAAATGCGAAGGAAAACGAGCTGAAAATACTAATGGATGATCAAAGGAAAAAGGTAAACCAGGGTTACATGGATATCGTAATTTCCGATAGTCAAAGAAGAGCAACGATTGATCTTCTACCTAGTGGATTTTTAAATCACAGTCCTCTATGGGACGACAATTCAGAATTTTCAATCATCACAGTTCTGAAGATACAACCATCTATCTTCCTTGGAAAGGTCCGCACACCCTTCGACCCCAACCAGACACTGATCCAACTTAACAAGAGGCTGGTCAACCTCAAGATCACAGACAAGAACATTGAGCAAACAATCAAAACCATTAATAACTTAAGTGGATCATCGAATCCTGATGTGCCAATGGCACCAGCAGGAGGCAGTCAGTTCAGCATGATTGGTTCTGCATTTTCCGCCCCACTCGACTTGGACTCGATCAACGTCCAGGCCTACCTTGGAGCCAAGTTAGAGACCAAGACACCCGAAAAGAGGGAAGAGATCAAAACATTGCTTAAAATGACAGAGAAATACAACGAAATCAAGGAGCGTATGATCAAAAAAACGATTACCATGCTAGAGAATGCATATGAAACTACTATAACCCCAACCACGAAGAAAATGATAGCTTTGATCAAAGGTCTACTTCTATTCAATAAGACCATCCGTGTCCGTGGCAATACAAACACATCCCTTGCCAAGGCACTGAAGGCAGCCGCGAAGAACCCGACCGGGGAGAAGAAGGAGAAGATTTTGGATCTGCGATATAAAAAAGTCTTGTCTCGGTCACGTGATGTGTCACGTGACCGGTCAGGTGAGCCTGTCAGCCGGGTCACGGCCCCTGTCAGCCGGCTGACATGTCACGGGCCTGCTGACACGGTCCGCTGACCGGTCACGGCCGCCCGGAGAGATCAGGCCCCCGGCCAATCTCCGGACACTTAGCCTCCTGGCGGGCCTCCAGGGGGTCTGAGGCGGGGCTGAAGGCTGCAGTCGGTCTACTGACGGGCCCGGCCGGCAGGATCCGTCGAGAAACAGGGGGGTCAAGGGAGGTTTTCTTCCCCCTGGGAGAAATGTCCTATGGGTTTTTGGATCTGCGATATAAAAAAGTCTTGTCTCGGTCACGTGATGTGTCACGTGACCGGTCAGGTGAGCCTGTCAGCCGGGTCACGGCCCCTGTCAGCCGGCTGACATGTCACGGGCCTGCTGACACGGTCCGCTGACCGGTCACGGCCGCCCGGAGAGATCAGGCCCCCGGCCAATCTCCGGACACTTAGCCTCCTGGCGGGCCTCCAGGGGGTCTGAGGCGGGGCTGAAGGCTGCAGTCGGTCTACTGACGGGCCC
>NW_005434162.1:0-977 GCF_000315625.1 Guillardia theta CCMP2712
TCATACCAGAGCCGCAATACTTGCGTGCTGTGTACTCCAAAAACAGATATTATTTGTAGTGACTTCATTCGATTCTTTGTACCAAAAGTCTGCAACTGGTAATGATGGTTGGGTCCCTGCGGTACAATCGTGGTACAAATAAGCTCCAATACAGTACTAAAGTTTGTGGGGTCGGATTTTCAAATGTCAATCTGAAAGTCCTAGCGTGTGCAAGGACGACATTCGGGTCATTTTAGAGCGAATTCTCATGAGAGTTTATGAACTTCTCCACTGATATTTGAATACTATACTGTTCTTCCACTGTTGCCGCCTAAACTTGATTTTAGCAAAGACGGTCAGAATTTGAAAAATAGATTTCTGCACTGGAAAATTTCCCGCCTAAAAACTGAACTATTACCATGGCGAGTCGGAACGGGGCGCGGCAGCAGCCTTCGCAGGACGAGGACGAGGAATCAGCGGGGAAGAGGCTCGAAGATGTAGAGAGAGATTTCGAAGCTCTCACGCTAGATAACGTCCTCCAGAGGATCCAAGCTTTGGAGAAAGAGAATCAGCGCCAGAAAGAACAGTATGCGCTTGAGAAAGAACAATCAGACAAGAGGATCCAAGCTTTGGAGAAAGAGAATCAAGCTTTGAGGGCTTCCCAGGAAAAGACAGATATAGTGAACAAGATGAGACTCGGTGTTTTTGACGACCTTTCTTCTGGTAGTGTCGATCTTCCCAGTGCTCCTGCTGTATTGGGCAAAATTACTTGCGTTGCTTTCCAAGAATGTGCACTCGAGAGACTATCTGATCGCTGTGTGGCTGTGAAAGCATCAGCCTATAAAGATGGCAAGAGGGGTAACCCAGGTCCCTCCAACGAGAAAAGATTTGACTTGAAAGGTCGTGAGGTCAAATCATCTGCAATACAAGCTTCGCACTTAATCCCACACAGCTATCTATGTCGGACCGACTGGGCAGCTATTTTGCAGCATACCCTT
>NW_005434162.1:1206-3018 GCF_000315625.1 Guillardia theta CCMP2712
GTGCACGGGAACTATGCGAGTAGTGCCCTTCCAAAAACTTGAAACAGAAGCAATCGGAAAGAATAAGTCAGGGCACGATCAAGTCTCCGAGGCACAGGTTGGAGAGAAGTCTCGCCTCAAGGAGATCTGCGAGCCGATGAGGGAGGACTACTTGATCCCCAGCATTTTTCCAGGTAGTATTGCTGTATGTATTTGTAGACGGGGGCCGTACCAATGAGCCGCATCTTCTAGGTGACATGGAGAAACTTCATCAGGCTCTAGAGTACATCGAGATACTACTCAAGGATGTTGCTGCGATTCAGTGCGGTCAAGAACTGAGCCTCGAAGAGCTACTGCAGAATGCCGGAATCTCGACCAAGTCGGCACGGTGTACGAGTCTAACCAAGGTTGCTGAATGTGAAATTCTCAGGGAGAAGTTGAGAGCAGAGAAAATGGTCAAGACATTCAAGGGACTGGAATCTACAACCGAGGAGATTGTTTGTTTCCGCTTAATAAGGTTCAAAGGGAGCAGTCCCGAAGAGGCTAAGGTTCAACGACATCGGGCTCCACATCCTCTGCTTCTCTCGCTTCGTTCGATGAACGCCATCACGAATCACTGTTACGGAGACTTGGCAAACAACGTCACAAGATTACTTCTCATGTCCTGTTACAGCAGCTTGGACGAAGGAATGGATTTCGACTGCGAGCATTGCTTACGAATCGCGTTTGGCTTGGAATACGACGAGGAGGCGAAATATGTGATGGGGCGTGATGGGCCTGAAATTGTGTATTGCAATTCCGTTTCTGTAAGGAGTTCAGAAAACAGTCCGGAGGCATCACAGTTTTCGGCCGAAAAGTCTTGTGGGTCTGGTACAAGCGCATCATCCAGAACGACTCAAGATTCGGAGACTTGCGCTGCGAGTACTGTTCCAAGGGACCTGTTTGGTGGCTCCGATGAAGAATCTGTACCCGGCTAGAAAAAGATTTTAGTACCGCCTTCTGCCGCCGCGCGGACTCTTCAGGCCCTGTTTCAAGGCGAGGCCCTGACTCTTCAGGCTCGGCAGCACTGCATGAGTCGGGTTCTCGGTCCATAGTACTTCTCCTTCAAGTAGTAAGCACTATGAATAGTTTGGTCGATACAAATATCCGTACTCAACTTTGCGGGCCATTCCCCGGGCCCTCAGGCTCCATGCCCAACATGCACTGCTTTTGTTCTGCAAAGATTCCACTAGATCTGTTCCGAGGCTTCCCAACGGTTTGAGGGGACCGATGCGCTTCCATTCTCCGACTCCATCAATCTCCCCCTGTTGCCATAGGTGCCATTCCTGCACTGCCGCAACATCCGGGTCACTGACGGTGATACTTGAGATGCTTGATTTTCGTGAGCCTTCCAATCTCCTCTTTCCATCTCTCTCTTCTAGAGAGGACGGCAAGCCCTGAGACTGACTCTCTGAACGGAAGAAAAGATAGAAAGATAAAGCAAAGAGTTATTCAACCTCGAAACACTTTGTCGCGGCATCCCCGCAATGGCCCGGCGCATTGCGCCGTAGCTCCATTCGCTCCTCCTCCTCATATTCTTGTCAAGCTGCGGCATCGGAACGCAAGGCAACAGATCGTGACTATCCCGCATGCACCCACTCCTCCCCCTGCCATCCCCACCAGCTTCGCAGCCCCCCGCGTCAGCTGCGGCAGGAGGAGGAGCAGCTCCCGCAGGTCCCTCGTGAGGGCGACTAGCATGAGGAGCAGAGCGAAGCCCGAGAGCTGCAAGAAGGAGCCTCCTCCTCCAGGAAACAGCCGCATGCTGCTGCTGTACAGGTCTCGCTTGTCCTCTGC
>NW_005434162.1:3446-5043 GCF_000315625.1 Guillardia theta CCMP2712
TCGAGGAGCCGTCGCACTGCGAGAGAAGAAAGTCAACGGGGTCCATGGAGAGAGCGCCGCCGTTGGAGGGCACGAGCGCGATGCCGACGGCGCTCCATAGGAGGCAGACGAGAAGGGGGAGGAGGGAGCCGACGAGGACCGCAATCCTGATGCGGTCGGGCTTGCCGTTGAGCATGCTGCAGACTGTGGGGACGACCTGGAGGTACATGAGAATCTGTAGCATGATGGGCATCTGCAGCAGGAGCTTCTCGGGGGCTGAAGGAGGAGACGAGCAGCCGCGAGAAGTTCGCCTGCCCTGCTCCCATGCCGATGATGGCCAGGAGGGAGAGGAGGAAGATCATCGTGAGCACGTTGTTGACCCCCTCCGTCACGCTCCCCGACCGGAAGGAGCAGTCGGGGCCCAACACGATGACGTGGAAGGCGAGGGAGAGGAGGAGGCAGCCGGCGGCGTGGGAGCGAAGGCCGAGGAGCTTGGCGATCAGACCTCCTCCTCGAGACACTTGCGCTGTCAGCGACGCCCATTGCAGCACCAGCCAGGACACGCCCAGCAGGTTTGCCAGCTGACGCCCTCCTGCAAGCGACGCGATGGCATCGATAGAAACCGTGCTCCTCCTCGTGATCCTCATCGCTCGCAACGAGAGCTCAGCAACGACCAGCCCCTGCTCGACGTCAGCTCCTCCACCACCACCACCACCTCCTCCTCCTCTTCCTCCACCACCACCACCACCTCCTCCTCCTTTGATCCCCGCCCTCCCTCCCATCCTTCTCATCTTCACCTGTGCCACGAGGTACATCCAGCATACGACCATGCCGAAGGCTGAGGGTATGAATCCTGCCAGGCATCAGTGGAGGCGACCCAAGGAGGAAGGGAAGGAGGACCGAGAGGAGCCGTAGCGTACGGGAGAGCGAGGAAGCCTCCTCCCACAGCAGAGCCAGCGATGAGGAGGACAGCAGAGACCATCTTGTCTCCTTCGCCTGAGGGAAACCAGCTTTCACTAACAATGGATTGCGAACAGTCCCCCCACCTGCTCCTCCTCGCATGTCGTTGACCGTCTGAGAGGGAGGGGAGGGGGGATGGAGATTAGGAGGAGCGGCAGAGCTGCAAAAAATGTCAGGGCCAACAACTTCGCCTCCTCGACTCGCCTTGTACGAGAGGCGAAAAGTCTTGAGATCCCAAGTTTGTGCATGAGGGGTTGGGCAGAGGGCAGCTGTTTGTCATGCAGCAGCAAGCTGTGGTCTGCTGGGGCTCCAGGGAGAGCAGAGCAAAGAGGAGCAGAGAGAAGGAGAGAGAGAGCGAAGGCGATGCGGCGAGTCGGAGTCGCCATGTCGTGCAAGTATGCGATGATAGGATAGTCGGTTCCAACCTTCAAGTCCTTCGCATCGCTGGGGAACAAACTTCGATCAGAATCATGAAGGACCTCGCGCACGACATTTTCATTTTCATCATTATTATCATATAACTGTGCTGATAACACGCAAAACGCTTCTCCTTGATCACAACCTTGCAAGGCATTTCCCTTTCGAGTGACAAAAGTTCACGGAGGGAGTCAAACGCTATCCTACATCATGGCATCCTCTGGAACATTCAGCAATAGTT
>NW_005434161.1:0-4348 GCF_000315625.1 Guillardia theta CCMP2712
TCTCTTCTCATCTTCTCCTTGTCCTCCCTCCCTCTTAACCTCGTCTGGTTCAACCCCCAGTTCTCTGCTCTTCGTCTGAATCTCCTGCAGGCACATGCGTCAAAGCTTGCAAAGCTGCTCAGAGATCCAACCTTTCATCCGTTCGTGCTGGACCTCTCCGACCCCAAGTAGCCCCCTCCTCCCTCCCTTCCCCTCTCCTCCTCCCCTTGCCTCTCTTTCTGATCTGCTCCGATAACATGGCATGCTCTTGTCATGGTTTCCATACCCTCACTCCTTTCTGCAACTCTCCTGCTCTCCATGGTTTTCGATTCCTCTCCCCGCCTCCTCACCTCCGCTGTCCTCGCTTTCTGCCTCCTTACGGTATCCCCAGCAACCCTCGTGAGAAGACGAACCGACGGGACCCTCGTCTCCTTCAGATCCGTCACGACTACGGCACAGCCGTAGCAGAGGACATGATCCGGGCCCTCCACGAGCTGAATACGTAAGCTCCTCCCCCTCCCTCCATCCCTTCCTCCCCCCCTTCTTCCTCGCGCCCTCACCTCTTCCGTCTTACTCCGCCTTCATCGTTTATTGCTTTCTCCTCTCTCTCCTTTGTATTCCTTGCATTCCCTCCCCTCCTTCCTCCCTCCCTTTCCCCCATCGCTTCTGCCTGCTTTCACCCCCTCAGTCTCATCCTTCATCATCAGGTGGAACGCCAGTGGCCGCTACCCTGTGGAGATCCCATGGAACGACAAGGAGGGGAGGGAGCTTGCACCAGCAGAAGTGATACAACTTCTCACGGACAACATGAACAGCATGAGCTCTGTCACGATCGCATCCCAGCAGATCAACAGGAGGCGATGAGGGAAGAGCCTGGGGGGGTTTGCTCTTGAAGTATGAATGTCGTACATGAAATGCAGAAACCAGCACGCCTCTCTGTCTCTCTGTCTCTCTATTCCCCTTCTCCTCCACCCGCTCGTGTTCGATGTGCTGGGAGGCAAGTGAAACGTGAAATCTGTAAGCTAGAAGAGAGAAAGTAGGTAATTCACAGCAGGTTGAGGAAGGTGAGGAGAGCAGCGGAGCAGCTGGAGAAGGAAGCACAGGTGCGAAGGCAAAGAGGGTGACAAGATAGAGGTGACATGCGCAAGCTTCTTTGGTTGATGTGTCAAGGACTCGTGCAGGGACCTGATCCTCGAAGCATTTTCGATTTATTGTTTCGATCAGCATCACATGTAATTGCACCGAAGTAGTGCAAGACGCTGGCTGATAGGTGGATGTTGACACCAGCTGTGGGATCAACGCAAGATCCTTCTGTCTTGCTCGTCTTCCATCAAGTCCCGAAGAATCTGTTCGACCTTGTCACAATCTTCGAGGTTGAGGACAAGGGCAGTCGCATGAGGTTTTCCATTCTCGGTCACATAGATTACGCCGGAAGGTCTATTGAATGGATCACAGCACTGCATCTTCTGCCAAGCCGCGAGATTCCAGTCAGAGACCGTGAGAGACCATCATGGGGCAAGTCTCACCTTCTTGACGTCAATATGCGAAATGCTGGATGTGTCGATGTTGATAGTCGTTGTTTCTAGACAGAGACCGCAGAAGTTCGGGGAGAATGCCTCTATCCTCACGTTAGCCATCGTAATCTTGATCTGCTGGTATGTAGTCGGGATCAGGAAGAAACATTGCCGCCAACCCTGCCCTTCCCAGGCAACAGCATTTCGCTCCTTTCTTTTCTGTGCTTTCAGGTCCTGCGAGCTTACCATGACAGGAACGTCAGCCATGGCTACTGGCGTCGCTCTGTCCATGTTCGCCGCGCAGAGTTCACCGGGAATGCCGTGATGACAAAACGATTGACTGCTATATATGTAAAATTAGGGGAGATGTATATAAAGAGTCGGTACAAATCTAAAAAAAAATTTTGGACAAAAAACCTCAAACATAGTAAAACCCCGTTCCGGGGTACCTTGGTGCCGATAAGGGGGGGGTTAAAATCCCCCCGGGGAGGTAAGGAAATTTTCTTTGAGTTACCCCCCCCAAATACTACCCCCCCCCCCCTTTTTCCCAGCAGGGGGTTTCATTGGGTACCCTTTTTGTATGAAAAAAGTGGGAACAAATCTGGTTAAAATTGGGTCAAAATAGCTCACCATAGTACAACCCCTTTATGGATTCCCTTGTGCAAAGGGGGGGGGGTTAAACCTCCCCTGTAAGTTAGAAAATTTTTGTGATTTTCATCCCCACATACTACCCCCTCCCCCCCCCCCCCCCTTTTCCTCCCAGTACAAGGGTTCATTGTGTACCAGACAATTCCCACCTAACAGTAGTGGAGTTCTATCCCCCCTCATCTGCACGAGGTTCTCGGTAACGGTCAGCGGCTGTACTATGTCGAGCTATTCAAGATTTGTACCAGATTCATACATTTGTACCGACTGCTTATATACAAAGCGGTACACAATGAAAAACCTCGTTCTTGGGGAGGGGGGGGGCGGGGTAGTATGTGAGAACGTGACTCACAGACATTTAGTTCCCACCTCACAGTCACCCGTGGAGTCCTACCCCCCCCTTATCGGCACGATGAGGGGGGTAGAACTCCAATGAAACCTCGTGCTGGGAAGAGGGGGGTGGGGGTAGTATGTGGGGCGTAACTCACAGACATTTCCTACCTCACAGTGGAGTTCTAACCCCCCCTTATATCGGCACGAGGTACCCGGTAACGGTGTTGTACTATGTTGAGCTATTTGTACCAGATTTATATTCAGATTTGTACCGACTCTTTATATACATCTCCCCTAATTTTACATATATAGCAGTCAATCGTTTTGTCATCACGGCATTCCCGGTGAACTCTGCGCGGCGAACATGGACAGAGCGACGCCAGTAGCCATGGCTGACGTTCCTGTCATGGTAAGCTCGCAGGACCTGAAAGCACAGAAAAGAAAGGAGCGAAATGCTGTTGCCTGGGAAGGGCAGGGTTGGCGGCAATGTTTCTTCCTGATCCCGACTACATACCAGCAGATCAAGATTACGATGGCTAACGTGAGGATAGAGGCATTCTCCCCGAACTTCTGCGGTCTCTGTCTAGAAACAACGACTATCAACATTGACACTTCAAGCATTTCGCACATTGACGTCAAGAAGGTGAGACTTGCCCCATGATGGTCTCTCATGGTCTCTGACTGGAATCTCGCGGCTTGGCAGAAGATGCAGTGCTGTGATCCATTCAATAGACCTTCCGGCGTAATCTATGTGACCGAGAACGGAAAACCTCATGCGACTGCCCTTGTCCTCAACCTCGAAGATTGTGACAAGGTCGAACAGATTCTTCGGGACTTGATGGAAGACGAGCAAGACAGAAGGATCTTGCGTTGATCCCACAGCTGGTGTCAACATCCACCTATCAGCCAGCGTCTTGCACTACTTCGGTGCAATTACATTTGAAGCTGATCGAAACAATAAATCAAAATTGCTTCGAGGATCAGGTCCCGGCACGAGTCCTTGACACATCAACCAAAGAAGCTTGCGCATGTCATCCAAGTTTTTTCTCAAGATTGCCGCGGAGGTGCTAACTCGGAATGCAAGAGCACTTAGAACTGACTAGCCTGAGCATTGCACAACAGCTCGTAGCAGGCCCAGGAAGCAAGGTTTATTACTTGCAGCATACGTACCTATAACAGCTATATCACTCTCCAGAACGGGTGCAAGAACCTATCTTCTTATCTATCAGAGCTCTGATGCGCTCCCCAAAGGCACGCTCAAGCCTCCGCAGGGAGGAGTCTTATTGAGTTGGAGTGGGCAGCAAGAGAAGCTATGGTCTTCTCTTACAGCCACAAGGGCAGCAAGGGCTCTAACGGCTACCAGACCTGTAGAGTACAACCCCTGTTGGGCGACAGAGAGTGCCAAGTACGGGTGGTATCTCCTGTACTGGTACGATTGGATGAACCTGAAGGAGGAGCAGGCAGCAGACCTAAGCGGACGCACGCGGGATGCTCGCTCGTGCGTGAGGAGCCTGACGTGACCACCCCTGGTGGTTCCCCTCGACTATAACTTGACAACTGCTCAGGTGGTCTGCCCTTCCCTTGCTGTGTGTGCCACGAATCGATAGTGTGTTCGTGTTATCAAGTAAACTTCATGTCTCTACTCTTCTCCTTTGTGTGTGATCCATTCGCTGTAGACGTCCGCCAAATCGTGTCACAACCCGAAGCTTTACAGGGGTTGCAGGCACATGCGTCAAAGCTTGCAAAGCTGCTCAGAGATCCAACCTTTCATCCGTTCGTGCTCGACCTCTCCGACCCCAAGTAGCCCCCTCTTCCCTCCCTTCCCCTCTCCTCCTCCCCTTACCTCTCTTTCTGATCTGCTCGGATAAATGGCATGC
>NW_005434160.1:2500-4344 GCF_000315625.1 Guillardia theta CCMP2712
TTGAGCTGTTGTCTTGCAGTACATGGCGCTGAACAGCAGCTGTCGACATGACATGCACAGGTAAGAGAAGGCCCCTGCTCGAGCATCTTGTGCTGTTTGCAGTGCTGACGTGATGGTGACTTTGATGTTGTCAGCCTCGGCGCACTGGAGACATTGATTGATATACTGAACGAGTTTGTGGAGGTGGGGGATAGGAGGAGTTGGATGGAGGAGAGGAGAGAAAGGAGAGGGACGGGAAGGGAAGAAAAGAGGAAGAGAAGAGCAAGAGAGGAGATGGGAAGGGAGGAGCGCGGTAGAGACAAGAAGCAAGAAGGGGAGGAGATGAAGGGAGGAGAGAGAAGCTGACGAAGGGAGCAGGAGGCGGGTCAGACGGAAGACGAGGTCCACAAGGAGCTGGAGAAGTATGCGTCGAACAACATGCGGAGGTTGACAGCACCAGAGTTTGAGAGCTGGTACGCCAACAGCGGGAGAGGGGACGCGCGGAAGGTGAGGAAGAGGAGGAAGAGGAAGAGGAGGAGGGGAAAAGGAGAGCATGTTCAGAGAGAAGAGGACCGATGGAGGGAGAGAGGAAAGGAGGGGAACGATTGTAGTGTTGTACTGAGATGCGAGAGGGAGAGAAGGAGGAGAGGGAGAGGGAGAGGAAGAGGAAGAGGAAGAGGAAGAGGAAGAGGGAGAGGGAGAGGGAGAGGGAGAGGGAGAGGAAGAGGAAGAGGAAGAGGGAAGAGAGGGATAGTGAAGGTGAGTGAGGAGAGTCCTGACACAAAGATCTGCAGGCGAAGGCAACATTTCGCACCCTTGACATTAGAGGAGAGGTAAGATCGTGGGGGGGGGCGCGGGAGGAAGGGGGGGGCTGGACATGGGAGGACAAGGGGGGATGAAGGGGACGAGGATAGTCAATGAGGAAAAGGAGGGAACAAGATCAAGCTGGGGGGGGGGGGAGGGTTGGAGGTGAATGAGAATGACAGGGTACGGCTCTGTTCAACGACATTGTCAAGTTCGTACTGGACCCTCCTCCTCAGGCTAAGTTTGACCTGTTCGCGATGATGTGTATCCGGAACGTGGCAGTCGAAGGAGCGCTGAGGGAAAAGTTGATTAGTCTGGGGGCCGTGGAGGCGATAGCGGGGAGGAGGCTGGCGACGAAGAGAAAGGAGAAGCGTGCTGCGGCAGTCCTGGCTCTGCTCAACCTGTCTTTCTCCCGAGAATGTCATGTAAGCATGCAGGGTTGTGCTGTGTTGTTGTGTTGTTGCGGATGTGCCTTCCTTATGATTGTGCTGGACGTGTTGTTGTGTGTTGTTGCTGCTGCAAGTGACGCTGTTTGCAAACAGCACAGACTGTTGGCTGTCGGGATAGAAGACAAGCTCGTCTCGCTGCTGGGCAACAGTGAGGAAGGATGCGCGACGGCCATGATGATGCGGCAGCTGGCGAGCACGAAGACAATGCAGAAGAAGCTGATCGCTGCGGGAGTGATGAAACCTTTGATAGACATGATGAAGGTGATGGAGTGATGTGCGGGTGAATGCGTGCGTGAGAGCTGGAGGATGAACGATGGAGATGATGAAGATGAAGATGAAAATGATGGTGATGGTGATGGTGATGGTGATGGTGATAGTGTTGGTGTTGGTGATGGTGATGGTGATGGTGATGGTGATATAGATTATGATATAGATGATGATGATGATGGGGATGATGGAAAAAATCTCCATTATCATGGAGATAATGGAGATAATGGAGGTAATGGAGATGATGATGACGATGATGATGTCAACGATGACGACGACTGTTATGATGGGAGTTTGATTATATTTGTGTAAACTGTACTCTTTGACCTCACTCTTGCAGGGGGA
>NW_005434159.1:0-1185 GCF_000315625.1 Guillardia theta CCMP2712
AACCGCAATCATATGCACAACTCCATCGTTGCAGCCTGGGAATCATACTGTTTCAGTGCTGTGTGACGGCACTTGGATCTCCAGCAGCTACACTCAGATTCAAATATTGCATTCTGATATTGTAATGAGCCTCATCCCAAGCATAGGTTTTGTCAGCGGTGGCACTCGTGTATACCTTCAAACCAGCCACCCTGTGAGATCCGAGGCCTTTAGCCATTGTGTTTTTGGTGACGCTAGTGTGGTACAAGTCCAAAAGAATGCACAAGATCAATATTTCTGTGTTACTCCAGCACACAAGCAAGGTAGTGTCGAAGTTCGAGTTGTGCAGAAGGACTCATCGTCATATGGAGGTCGTCAACCAGGCCCTTCCCTTTCGTTCTTGTACGTCGATGAGCCGGAGGTCACTGGAATCTACCCTAGTCTTATCAAATCTGGTAAACAGACGCTGATCTCCATAACTGGGCGCAATCTGCTTATGCCAGAGGCCTTTTGCAGCTTTGGCAACACAGGAAGCACTCGGGGGCGTGCCATGACGAGCACTCTACTTACCTGCATGGCACCGCCAATGCCACCAGGCCGATCATATTTACAAATCTCACCCAATCAAGTGGACGTTTTTGAAACTTCGGTCATAGTGAGCTGGCGAGATCTCATTGTATATTCCATCCGTCCTTCTGTAGTTCGTAACGGAGAAGGGACTCGTGTCGTAGTAGCGGGGCAGTTCCATGAATGCAAAGAGCTTTATTGTAGGTTTGGTTCCGAGCAGAAATCAGCTGCTGTGTATTCCTCGGCAACCGCAATCATATGCACAACTCCATCGTTGCAGCCTGGGAATCATACTGTTTCAGTGCTGTGTGACGGCACTTGGATCTCCAGCAGCTACACTCAGATTCAAATATTGCATTCTGATATTGTAATGAGCCTCATCCCAAGCATAGGTTTTGTCAGCGGTGGCACTCGTGTACACCTTCAAACCAGCCACCCTGTGAGATCCGAGGCCTTTAGCCATTGTGTTTTTGGTGACGCTAGTGTGGTACAAGTCCAAAAGAATGCACAAGATCAATATTTCTGTGTTACTCCAGCACACAAGCAAGGTAGTGTCGAAGTTCGAGTTGTGCAGAAGGACTCATCGTCATATGGAGGTCGTCAACCAGGCCCTTCCCTTTCGTTCTTGTACGTCGATGA
>NW_005434159.1:1487-4639 GCF_000315625.1 Guillardia theta CCMP2712
GGACTCGTGTCGTAGTAGCGGGGCAGTTCCATGAATGCAAAGAGCTTTATTGTAGGTTTGGTTCCGAGCAGAAATCAGCTGCTGTGTATTCCTCGGCAACCGCAATCATATGCACAACTCCATCGTTGCAGCCTGGGAATCATACTGTTTCAGTGCTGTGTGACGGCACTTGGATCTCCAGCAGCTACACTCAGATTCAAATATTGCATTCTGATATTGTAATGAGCCTCATCCCAAGCATAGGTTTTGTCAGCGGTGGCACTCGTGTACACCTTCAAACCAGCCACCCTGTGAGATCCGAGGCCTTTAGCCATTGTGTTTTTGGTGACGCTAGTGTGGTACAAGTCCAAAAGAATGCACAAGATCAATATTTCTGTGTTACTCCAGCACACAAGCAAGGTAGTGTCGAAGTTCGAGTTGTGCAGAAGGACTCATCGTCATATGGAGGTCGTCAACCAGGCCCTTCCCTTTCGTTCTTGTACGTCGATGAGCCGGAGGTCACTGGAATCTACCCTAGTCTTATCAAATCTGGTAAACAGACGCTGATCTCCATAACTGGGCGCAATCTGCTTATGCCAGAGGCCTTTTGCAGCTTTGGCAACACAGGAAGCACTCGGGGGCGTGCCATGACGAGCACTCTACTTACCTGCATGGCACCGCCAATGCCACCAGGCCGATCATATTTACAAATCTCACCCAATCATGGCGGAAAGCTTGTTGCAAGCCTGGCTATAGAATTTGTTGATCAGCCCGTCATCACAGCAATACAGCCTACACATGTTCTCCTTTCGAGCAGTAGTAGACAGGTTGTGACGCTGTATGGACAGCATTTCATTGACAAAGAGATGATGTTATGTCGCTTTGGGCAACGAAAGACAGTGCGAGCTCAGGTGGTACAAGACAACAAGGTTTTGTGCATCTTTCCGAATCTTATTTATGTAGGCAATATGACAGTTTCTGTTGTCGATCATAGTGGATTCTCTTCCAACGAACAGCAATTTGTTGTATTGCCTTCTATTTTGATAGATAGAATTGTTCCATCCTGGATCCTTTGCACCATGCCGGCTGTACAGAAGAGCGGGACAGTGCTGATACGGGCAGTAGAGGGAGCCCAAGGGTCGAGTAGGGGCCTTGAGGGAGAAGTGAGGTATGTTTACTACAATGAGCCTGTGGTGACTCGCGTGGAGCCAAGCAGTGGCGCTCTGGAAGGGGGTACCATGCTGAGCCTGTATGGGCGGGGGCTGGAAGAAGGCAGCAATCTAACGTGCAGGTTCGGGACCGGAGATGCGGTCGCAGGCCGGCAAGAGACTTCTACGATGGCCACCTGTGTTGCACCCCCGCGCCCAGTCAAGGACGTCGTCTGGTTGCAGGTGAGCCTCAACGGAGGCGCGGACTTCTCCGGATCTGCAGTCGAGTACGCATATGAGGCCGGGGCTACGGTGGACGAGGTGAGGCCGTCCGCGGGAGATAGCGGGGTCGACGGTCAGACCGTGACCGTGATAGGCCGCCACTTCGGGTCGGGACAAGGGCTGAGCTGCTTGTTCGGGACAAGGGGGCGGGTACGGGGCATGCCGATGACGTCGACGGCGGTAGTCTGTGTAGCGCCGAGAGGGGGTCCGGGGGCGGTCGGGGTATCGGTGAGCAACAACGGAGTGGATGAAGGGCAAACAAGGGGCGGGTTCGTGTACAGCGGTGATCTTAAGGTAATACGCAAGGTCACCCCAAGCTCAGGGCCGTTGGCTGGGGGTACCAACGTGACCATAGCAGTCGACGGTTTGCGTCGGGCGGCGTTGTCATGGACGACAGAGAGACCTTGGGGTTGCGTTTTTGGAACCTCAGTCGTGCAAGCACAAGCTTTGACCACGTCGCTGATCAGCTGTAAGTCGCCTACAAGCTTGCGGGCAGGAGAAACGAAGATGTCGTTGGTGGACGATCTTGGTAACGTCGTTGTCAAGGGCAAGTCTGCATTCGTCTACTACGAGGGGCCAGAGGTAAGCTCGGTGGTGCCCAGCATAGGGAGACAGACGGGAGGTATGGTGGTAAGTGTCGTGGGCCAGGGCCTCATATCCCGAGATCCCGTTTGTCAATTTGGCCCGTCCATAGTCCAGGGCAAGGACGTTACGAGCCTTAGCTCATCAGTGCTGCTATGAGCACCGTGAACCGGCTAGTTTGCGCGGAAGAGGGGGGGTATCCTGGTGAGCCTCAACGGAGGCGCGGACTTCTCCGGATCTGCAGTCGAGTACGCATATGAGGCCGGGGCTACGGTGGACGAGGTGAGGCCGTCCGCGGGAGATAGCGGGGTCGACGGGCAGACCGTGACGGTGATAGGCCGCCACTTCGGGTCGGGACAAGGGCTGAGCTGCTTGTTCGGGACAAGGGGGCGGGTACGGGGCATGCCGATGACGTCGACGGCGGTAGTCTGTGTAGCGCCGAGAGGGGGTCCGGGGGCGGTCGGGGTATCGGTGAGCAACAACGGAGTAGAAGGAGAGACCGCTAGCGGCATCGTCAGCGTGAGGTATGAGTACCGCTCAGGGATGTCAGCAAAGTCCGTGGTACCTAGTCAGGGACCGTCAGTGGGAGGAACGGTCGTGAGAGTGATGCTTGAAGGGACGATCGGAGGTGAGGACGGGACTGGGGAGTGGCTCTGTGTATTCGGAGACTCTATGAGCCGCGGGCAATTGAACGTGTCATCGCCGGACAACGCTTCCGTGGCATGCAATCTGCCACCATCGATGCCCTCTACCGTCTCTGTACAAGTGCGACGACCGAGTGGACAGAAGCTATTAGGGGACCTAAGGTTCCAGTACGTACTTCAAGCCAGGCTCATAAGTGTATCTCCAAGTCAAGGTGGAGCAGGGGGAGGATCGAGGGTGACCATCACAGGAGAGGGAATCGGGCGAGAGGGGCTGAGGTGCTGGTTTGGGGACAAGGCCGTGGAGGGGAGAGGCGTGGAGTGGATATCGTCGAGTCTAATCAATTGTTTAGTGCCTGATTTTGGGCGTGTTCAACAATATATTTTTGTGCAGGTTCGCTGGTTTGATTCCTATATTCAAGACTCTCTTTTGTACCATGTACTGGAATCGCATGTCTCTTCTATATGGCCGTTGGCGTTCTGTTCGAAGCGTTCCACGATCACGGTCCCCGTATTTGAG
>NW_005434158.1:0-2556 GCF_000315625.1 Guillardia theta CCMP2712
TACTGGGTAGACTTTCAGAACTTTTACTATAACTCTACTTATAAACCCTAAAACTTTCTAATTCCAAAAATACTTATAAAGCATGGTATGGGCCCGCATCATTGGAGGGAGGGAGGGAGGGAGGGGAGGGAGGGAGAGATAAAGGGAAGGGAGGGACTAGAGGGAGGGACTAGAGGGAGGGATAGGTTGGCAGGGAGGGAGGGAGGGAGAGACAAGAGGGAGGGACAAGGCAGGGGAGGGGGGGGAGGGATGCAGGGAAGGAAGGACTAGAGGGAGGGATAGGTTGGCAGGCAGGGAGGGAGGGAAGGAGGGGGGTGTCCATGTTCCATACGCACATGCTGCTCAACTCATCAGATACACAAAATCAGCTCAACGTCACCCACTTATCCAACGTGTAAACAATCTCGACGGGGCGGCCTGAGCACGTGGGGTTGACACTGGAGGGCTGAGATCAATCTCACGAGTTTGCCAGGAATCGGCGAAGGAGGAGAAGGGAAGTTAGTAAGGCAGTAGACCGACATGTAATTGGTGCCTTGACTGGTATTGCTCGTGTCAAGCGGCAGACAACTTTGAGGCTTGCATGCTGAAGTGATGGCGGCTCCTGCTATCAGATGCTTTGAAAGAGTCAGGGTTGGCATGAGTGAAAGTATAAAACCTGCTGAATCACATTGGTACACGTCGAATCACTGTAGAAATCTTGTATGATGAGAGAAGTACAGAGCTGTGCGTTGCTTTGAATCGCTAACTTCGTCATATTTTGATTCATTTGAGTGCATCTGCAGCAAACCAAGACAAGCGTCACAAGTCGAGGAGATCATGGACGAGTTCAAAAGCATCTCCAAGACGTACTGCTGCGACGTCGACGAAAACGTCTGATTGGAATAACAGTTGGAACACTTGAAACTTCGTCAGACTCATGTAGACAGCGACGAAGTTGCATACGGTGCTGTCACGACAGTGAGACAATGCTCTGGTGCTGCAAGTGTAGCTCAAGTAGTCCTCACTTGACGGAAGAGCATCCGTGAAAATGTCCTGCATGCAATCAGGACGAGGAATCGTGTCACGGGTATCAAACCATGTAGGGAATGCACTGCGATTGTCCAACCAGATGAATCGCGTTCAGATTGTTAACGCCACAACTGGTTGCCGTCTCTGAGAAGTAACTGTTGTGAGGTCAGTTCAAGCTCCAGAGCGAATAAAGAGTCTACAAGGTCGTGAGGTATGTCGCATCAGGCGTTAGCAAGGACGTCAACTGAGATGGATTTGAGAAGAGCTGGTTGGTACAAATCCTGTGATGCTTTTCTCAGAGAAAAGATGATCAGTAGACAGACAGGAACCTTGACTCATAATAGGTGATCTTGTTGAAGTAGGTCTTCTTCTGGCAATTGAGGGGTGTGCATGGTTGGTCGACCTTCATCAGCTGCAGCAAATTCCGTTGACAAGGTTGCCTCCTCCTCCATCACTCAACTCACGAGAGCATTCCTCGTGGCCTTGCGGTAGATGATCTCGTACGGGTTGGTCGAGCATGTGCTGTCGGTATACCTCTCGATCAGCATCCACTGAGTCGAACACTTGGCCAGACTGCATCTGCAAGTAGCTCAACAAGCGTGAGAGAGGAGCTGGGCGTACTTGGTGTATCTTCCCCCGCACGTCTCAAGCTCGCTCGTCCAATCGATCACAGCTCCGCCTTGCGTGAGAGGACGAGCCCTGCCCAGTTCCTTGTGGTCACGAAGAGAGCAGAGGAGGTCTCATCATACCCCTGGAAGAAGTTGAACTGCTCTGCGGAGTACTGTCTGGATGCGCATGTCGGCTGTGTGCATGAGGAGCACGCGTTGTCAAGTTCGATCTGAACCCATGTAGGACAGGCGGCGGTGGAAGGAGTCTTGGAAGCAGCTGCGCACATCCTGCAGCACAGGAGTCACAGAAGGCGCTGGGGGTGCGAAGCACCAACCCTAACAGCCCCAGCATGTTGTTGGTCACTCTGAGAGCACTGGTAGTTCCACACACTGCCATCCTTCAGCCAATCGAGCACAGGAACCTCCAGCAGCAGACCTGCTCGTCAGCCTCAGGCAGCTCAGCAACGCCAGCCCGCGCGCCATGGCCTTGGCCGTCCCTCCCGCCATCCCTGGGCCTCACACCGGCGACCTTTAATTCCCAGGAGGCAACCGGAGGCTTCAGGGTTTATAGGCCCTCCCTCCTCCTTCCACCTCCCGCCCCCACCCTCCTCCCTTTCCCTAAACGACTCTTGGCGCTGCCAGGGGAAGCATGCTAGAGGAGGAGCAACGAGACTCTGAGAGGGGCTCTTGAGACCAGGATGACTCAGGCGGAGAGGTCAGAGGAACGCGGATCAAGCTCCTCATCGACTCGTGTAAGTTTTGTGTTGTGCGCTCATGCACATCGAGCGAGACTGCTGGAAGCGTCGAGAAGAGAGAAAAGGAGTCGATCGACTTGAATTCTATGCTCTATTCTTGCATCGTTGCAGGAAAAAATAAGCATCTTCACGCCCTACGGGATCTAAACTCACCACCTCCCATTCAGGAGCCCCATGATCATTCA
>NW_005434158.1:2949-4687 GCF_000315625.1 Guillardia theta CCMP2712
GATCGATGAGGTAGAACAGTTGCGCACATGGTTGACTTCGGTTGACTTCTATAGCTTCACATCGGTCCGCCTCCTTCGGTGCTGGTACGTTGGCTGCTGCAGGTGCTCTAGGTCGCTCCTGTTGTTCTTCGGCCTCGGCTTCTGCACACTAGAATTCAGAGCAATCTCATCAAAGCAGAGGCAGGACCAGCATGATGGCATAAGCCGGATCTTCGGAGATCAGATCTGCTGTATCCTCTCCTCCACCGCTTCTGCCTCCGCCGCCGCCGCTCGATCGAGCTCCTCATACATGACGATGTCGTGTTCAGAAGACTGGGGCGGATGATCCTGCACTTCAGAAACAGGGCCTGACTGTTCGTCATTTAAGAAAGTGAACGAAAGAGGCGCATGCTCAGAGCGAGTGGTAGCAGAAGATCGGTCGAGGGTTTCGTACCCGGGTTCACCAATCCTTTCACCAATCACATTGCCCCTGTTCTGATTCGTGCTCCTCATGAAGTCGTTGGCAGATATTCGGCTCCCTGATTGAGCCAACGCATTCACTTCTCGTCGCCGACTTGGCTGGTTGGCATCAAAATCCTCCTGATTGCTGATTTCGTCGTCCATAGGATCATTTGCAATCAACTGAAGTCTTTTCCTGGATTTCTCCAGCTCGGCCATGGCCTTTTGCCTCTTCTTCTCTAGATCTGAGCACATGCCCCCAAGAACACAGAGATTGTGCGGACCAAATAGAGCCACACCGCGTCTCATCTCAAAATCCTTGACAAGTACTTTCACACCCGCGGGAGAATTCACGCTCAAATCTCGGATCTCATTCAACTCCAACCCACAAATATTTTCGGTTCCATCCGTGAGAAGTAGTTTCAACATCCTTCCTCTCGTATCTGCCAATCGGTGCTCATTCGGCTCTGAGATGTTGATGACTTCGTCGATCTGAAAATGCTGTTTCACACAGCGACCAACTCGGTCATTTTATTCTTACCTGGAGCACGAATGTTCCGCTCACTGTTTGCTTGTGCATAGACCTTATCCCAGGAGGCAGACAAGCTCTGCCTGACAGTCTGAGATCGGAGTAGAGCGCGAGCTCATAGAGTTCTTTGTCGGCATCTCTCCCCGTTCTTCTACATGCTCGATGTGCCTGCAAGCATTCTCATCTCACACAGCGGTAGTGAAGACCTCACCTGTCGCAGCCAGCCATCCTCGAGATGAAAGCCAAGAGACTTGAGACTTGCTCCCAGGCTCCCAGCCCCACCATCGGCGCCCTCCACTCGCATCCATGTTATCCAATAGTCCACATCTGACCCCACAAGATTTCCCGCCAAGTGACTTCCGGAGCTCGACGGTTACAACGGTTTAACGGTTATCATTCAGTCACGGCGCCGCCTGGCCACTACTCTGGCCACTACTTCACTTTTCGGGGAAGAGGGGGGATGAGGTTAGGGGCAATGAGTCATGCCGGGGAGGCGGGAAGGGAGCGCGAGCAGTTGAAGGAGGAGATAAAAGAGAGTTGATCTTGTTGTGTGTATGTTTGATTTCAGTTGATGGTTGTTCCTGCATTCTTGTCTCTCGTTTTCTAGTGCATTTGCTCTCACTGTTGATGTGGGTCACTCTCGCTTTTTCAAACGCAAGCTGAACCTTTTGTGATGTTGAATCTTTGACATGGTTCTTTTTCTTTCGCAGAATCTTTCCGTCAGAATGGATGGGCGAAGAAGAGATGTTTCCAGGCACACTCCAACTCGAC
>NW_005434157.1:0-4284 GCF_000315625.1 Guillardia theta CCMP2712
CAAGCGTCAGGGGGGAGAGGAGGAGAAGAACGAGGTCAAGAAGAAGTGCAGAGGAGGGAGAGAGCAAGGGGGGGGGGGGAGAAGAAGGAGGGAAAGGGGAAGCAAGCAGGAGGAGAAAGAGCAGGAGCAGTAGCAGGAGCAGGAGCAGGAGCAGAGGCTCGGACAGGAGCAGGAGCAGGAGCAGGAGCAGGAGTAGGAGCAGGAGCAGAGGGTCTGGCAGCCATACCGTTTTCTTCTTGCGGGAAGATGCGAGCTCAATCAGCCTCTTCAACTTTACAGTTGCCTCCTCCTGCAAGGTCTGATCAAAGCGCAGCAGCAGCAGCAGCAGCAGCAGCAGCAGCAGCAGGAGTCAAGAGGGGAGGAGGAGGAGGAGGAGGAGGAGTCAGGAAGAGAGGAGGAGGAGGAGGAGGAGGAGGAGGAGCAGCAGCAGCAGCAGCAGTAGATATTTCGTACAATCTGCTGAACTCTTCTCTGCTGCGCGGTGACCATCATGTGCTCGGAGGGGGCGCGACTGACTCCTCCCTCACCCAGCATGGCGACAACAGACAGGAGCAACTCGTCGCCCTCCTCCTCCTCCTCTGCCGTGAGAGGGTTGGCCTGGAGGTACTCGAGCATGGTTCGCTCTGCCTGGAGGAGGGAGGCAGAGGCGAAGAGCTCGTATGCGATGTTCCTCTTCTCCATCTCCTCCCGATGCTTCACCATCCCCTTCATCTGCTTCACCACAGGCACCAGGTGGTTCAGCGAGTTGTCCAGCTCCTTCACCCTCTCCATGAGCACGTGGAACCCCCTCAAGTCCTCCAGAGAGGACCCGTCCTGCTTGCTCTTGTTGAAGGCGCGTTTGGCGCGGTACTTTCTCAGCTCGACCTGAGCTTGCTTCAGCTTCGGCTTGCAAATCTCTTCCTCCGTCTTGAAGCTGTTGAACAGCTCCAGGAAGCATCGAGACACGCTCTCAAACTCCTCCTCGTGCCTCATCGTCTCCTCCTGCTTCCTAAGAGCCTCCAACAACGTCTCGTACTCCTTCCTCCCCTTCGCCTCCTCCTCCTGCAAGGCGTCCCGTGCTCTCCTCGTCCTCATCCCTGACGCTGGGCAGGGAGACACCTCCTCCTCCTCGCTCAACTCCTCTGAGCCCTCCGGCTCGTTCGCCGGCCGTACTGCCATGTCCGGCTCCCTGCTCCGGGGGGGAGGGAGAGGACGAGGGTCTGGTGCGGAGGCAGGGAAGGGCTTGAGAGAATCGGGGAGAGGGGAAGGAGGAGGAGAGGAGAAACCGAGTTTGTTGCGGAGCAGATCATCGCGGACTTGCTTCCTCTTCCTCAGCATCTCCTTCATCCGGCCCAGGGCTGTGCTAGACAACTTGCTCACGAACGAGGCCACGGGAATGCGAAGGTAGTGCAGGCAGCTGGAGGAAGCAACGGCCGTTTCAGTCGCCTCCTCAGAGCCTCCGTCATGCACGAGGGCGAAGCCTCCCACGACCTCGTGCGAGCTCATCACGCAGGAGGGCGTCTGGCCCTCCCCCTTCCTCCCCCCTGCTCCTCCTCGAGCTCAGCGTCAGCTCTCCGGCCACAATGACGAAGAGGAAGGGGGAGCTGTCTCCCTGCTGATACAGCGCCTCTCCCTTACTGAGATGCCGCAGCTCGGACGAGGCAGCGAGCAAGGAGAAGGTCGCGCTGCTCTCCCCCGCCAGCGGCCCCTCCTCCTTCAAGAAGCTCACGATCGCTGCCTGCAGCTTGTCCTCCTCCTCGTCCAACTGAGCCCGAGCAAGGCGATCGAGAGGAAGCTCGACGATGGTGGCGCTGGGGCTGACGACGATGCAGAAGAGGCTGAAAGCATCGACGTCGAGCATGCGCGAAGTCTCCTCCTCGCTGCGCAGCATGCTCTCGAGTAACAGCTCGAACTGCTGGAGGGAAAAGGAGCCCTTGTTCTCGATCTTCGCCCTCTTCGCCGCCTTTCTCACCTCCTCCCTCGTCATGCTCATCCCCAGCCTGCTGAACGCCTGCGCCACCTCCTCCTCATCCAGACTCTCAGAATTGTCAACGTCGATGGACCTGAAGAGTCTCGACATGCTTCCCTGGTGCCTAGTGGCTATCGCCGCCTTCATCGCCTCTGCCGCCCGCCGATGCCTCATGCCCTGCACCTGATTCTTGAGCCGCTGAGCTCCCAGCAGGGATCCCTCCTGGACCAGGTGGGGCTGCAGCTGGTCGACAGCTGAGGTCCAGGTGAGGTGGGAAGAGAGGGAGAGGCCCTCCTGCCGAATGAGCTTGCTCACGACGTGGGAGAGAGGGTTCATCGTCGTCTCGCGCTTCTGCCTCGCGAGCTGCAGCACGTGCTCGTCCTCGATGCTCTCCTCCTTCACGGCCGCAGGGACGATGAACTCCACCACCTCGCCCTCCAGCAGGAACCCAACTCCCGTCAGCTGCATCCTGGTCTTCTGCTTGACTGTTTGACAGGACGAGAGCCTGAGGACGTCAGCGAGGCGATGGAAGGAGAGGTGACGGAGGGACGGGAAGTCGAGGAGGAGGGCGAGCTTAAGACAGTCGTAGCGGAAGCGCGAGGAGGGAGACTTTGCAAGGAGCCGCTTGACCTCGGCGACACGGTCCTGCGGGCTGTGAGCAAGGTCGTTGAGGACGGAAGACCTCTCCATCTCTAGAGCGCGCCTCTTCTCAGCGATGGCGGCTAGGCCCTCTCCTCCTCCTCCTCCTCCTCCTCCTCCTCTCAGCCCTGCACTGTAGGCCTGCAATCCTTTCTCCTCGACGACGCTTGCCTTGCGGTAGACGGTCGCTGACAGCTCCTGCTGCTCTCCTCTCTTCCTCCTCAGCTTGTACAGCACGGGGACATTGCGGGAGTCAAAGATGACAGAGAGCGAGCTCTTCCCCGACAGCGTCTCCACCTGCTTCCCGGCCTCCTGCGGCAGCATGGACCTCGGCATCTTGTTGGTGAGCAGCACCGGCAGGTAACGATCCTCTTTCTGCTTCAGCTCCTGCGGGGGACCCTGCGGGTCTGACTTGACTTTCCTGAGGAGAAGGTAAATAAGGGCGAGCGAGGGCGAGAAGTGAACTAGCAGCGGACATAAGGGACGAGGTGGAGGAGAGAAGAGGAGGGAGCGGACGAGGAGAATGCGGCAAGAAGGGAGGGAGGGAGAGAGAGAGGGAGGGAGGGAGGGAGAGAGGGAGGGAGGGAGGGAGGGAGGGAGGGAGGGAGGGAGAGGAAGCAGAAGAGATCGTAGAGGCTGCTGATCTGATTGACGAAGAGATAGGAGGAGTATCAACACACGAGCTGACCTTGCCTTGCCCCTCCCCTCTCTGTTCCTCCCGCTCTCTTCCCTCACCATCGTCAGCATGTAACACCAAGAGATCAATCAACTCACCCTCCTCCTGCACCAGCTCCTTCCACTCCTCCGGCGTCCTGCTACGGACGGCAAGCACACTCTGTGACCTGCGATCGCCTCTCTCCTCGCTCATCACAGGGCTGACAGACGACAGGGCTTCCCGAGCAGGTCGCTCCTTCTTCCTCCTCCTCATCCCTCTTGCCCGCGGCGTCAGCCCACGGGGCCGATCGATCTCTCTGTCATCATTGCACAGCAGCGCTTGCTTCCTCTTCTCCTCCTCCCCTCGAAGACTCTTCCTCTTCCACCCGTACCCCAACGTGAGGGTCACCACCCGGGCTGCTGGCCCAGGCTGCTGGAACGAGCTCCTGCTGCCCCTCAAGGGGAAGTCCGCAAGTCGCATGTCCATGTTGGGTGCGCTCCTCCTTCAACCAGCCGCCATCGTGTTTGCGAGGAAGGACGCCATACGAAGCTAGAGGATCCTGAAGGAGAGAGGAGGAGAGAGACAGAAGGAGAGGGAAGGGGAGGGAGAGAGGGAGGGAGAGAGAGAGAGAAAGAAAACGTCAATACGAATCAAAACGAAAAGATGACGTCCAATCCCTCAGGGTTGTGTTGACTTAGACGAGATCCTCTATCATTTGAACCACTCGCCCCTCCATCATCCTTGCCGTCTTGCTACTTCATGTGCTTGATCTGGTCTTCTACAATCAGCAACTTCTGCTCCTTGATATTCGTATTTCTCTCTTCCTCTCCTTCTCTTTCCTGCTAGAGCACTGATTCCCATCCTACATCCAATCATTCCTCTAGCAAGTGTTCCCTTTTCCTCCTCTATCTCCTCCTATGCCCCCTCCTCCTCCTGTTCTCCCTCCTCTCCCTCCTCTCCCTCCTCTCCCTCCTCTCCCTCCTCCCTCCTCTCCCTCCCTCCTCTTCCTCCTCCCTCCTCTTCCTCCTCCTCCTCCTCCTCC
>NW_005434156.1:0-4271 GCF_000315625.1 Guillardia theta CCMP2712
CAGAGGACATGCGGCTGGATCGGGCACCGAATAAGGCAAAAGATACAATCTCTGGAATACATGAAAGTTTCATGATGAAAGTTTTCATCACATCTGCAAATGAATAGGATGTCACAAACATCCGACTCTCCTTCAGACAAATTGAACAACAATTTTGAATTTTGAGGAGATGTTCTTTGCTGAACATCTGAAACTGATATTTGTGGGTTGCAAACATGCATTCCGTCAGTTTCATTAATCCTGGAAACAGCAAATCTGGAGCAGAAGAAACAATTTGAGAAACGTCTAATCAGACAATTGAAAGCTAAGATGAAATGTCAGTTCTCAATTTGCAATCCAAGATAGCATAATGTCACCACCAAATGACAGATTGCAAATAATGTTAAAAGCACTTACTAGTCCTATTTCAAAGGATGAAGAAAGAGAACAGACAATGCTAACCTTTCAGTTTCTCAAAAATGTTTTATCCCTCCAAATCTTCTTGAAACACATAACTATGTGCAAAATGTTCAAGGAAAGGATCATTTGAGCACTGATTCTGAAGACGGGGAGAGCAGTGATTCTTCTCAATCATCACAAGGTCAAATCAGGATGACAATCGTGATGAAATTAAGAGTCAATGTGCATGTGATTCAATCTACTTAGAACCTAAAATACATCCGACTTGTGACACAATTATCTGCAGAACAAATCAAAGAGATCAATGACGAATATGTGAAACATCCTGAAAACTTCACAGACATTGGTGATTTTACCAACAGTCTTGAACAAGAAATCGATCAGGATAACATCGAGTATGAAGAAAATTTGACTCACAATACGTCATCTTCTACTTGTGAACGTATTCAAGGCAATAGTGCTTCTAGTATTCTACTAAAATGGCACATTATCAGTGGACATATCAACAGACGTTACCTGTTACGATTAGCAAAAACATCAAGGGAATGGAAGAAGTTGCTAGACTGGATTCTCGTACTCCATTACCTACTTGTCATACTTGCAATCGAAGCAAATCTACAAGTACGAAGCTTCCTTGTATTTCGTTCAACAGATCGCAACAAAAATTCGATAGGTTGCACATTGACTTGTCAACATACAAAGTACAATCTATTGAAGGAGCAAAATATGTGTTAGTTGCCAAAGATTGTTATTCTTCATACAAGATGGTCATTGATCTATCAACTAAAAAGGCTTACAGACAAGCTCTTAGAGAAATTGTCAAAAGACACAACAATGGAGTATATCCTAAGAAACTAAGGATTGATAATGCTGGAGAAATGGTTTCACGAAAATCTATGGATTTCTACAGAAGAAAACACATTTTCATTGAGCGCATAGCCGCTTACCATCATTTTCAAAATCAACGAGCTGAATCTGGAATGTATTCGTTAGATACAAGAACACGATTGGCCATTGTGAATTGTAATGTACCCAAATCTTTTTGGCTATTAGCCATGTACTACTCAACAGAAATTGAGAATGTATTCTTGCCAACAAATCGTGGATCTGACATAAGCTGTTATGAAGCGTTTACAGAAAACAAACCAGATGGCTCACTATTCAAAACATTTGGATGTTTAGCTTACCTACATATTCCATCAAGCCAAAGACTCCAACTTGGCAGAGATAAAAAACTTGACGATACTGCAAAATGTTGTGTATTTCAGTATTTCTAAGATTTGCATCTCACCTTGGAATCAAGGGATATTTGCTTGCAAGCTTAGATAATCAAAATTTTATGCAACACCTGCAGGAAATGTAACCTTCAATGAGGAAGTTTTTCCATTTCGTCTATCTCACCCTGGAGATCGAAAATGGTCTATTCCATTTGGATTAGCACCAGATTTTGGTTCTAAAGAGGTAATTACCCTCAAGAATGCAGGAAAGCGAATGTCTGAAATGTCTGATTCTGATAACGAAGATGAATTAGCAAAGTTGATATCTTCATTGATGAAGCAAAATCAACACATCATACGAAAACAACCAGAAAAACATTAAGTAATTCAACCAACAGGCACAGTGATTGATGACATTGACAGTGACAAAGTGACAGTTGAGGAACAGACAGGCCAGAATGAATCTCATTCTAATGAGCACAGACAAACCATGGTAAATCAACCAGTGGTTCGATTGTTTGATAACTCTCTGCCTATCGTTTCTCCTGATCCTGTCATCAGTCAATCTTCAATTTCAATACAACATCAACCTACAAAAATCAATAAGGAGCTTGAAATGTTGAAGGAATCATCAGAGCATTGTGGCAAGAAAGATTTTCAGTGGGATAAACTCCCAACATTTGTACATCAACATCAATTACGTTCAGGAAGAAGAGCAGATTTACTGCCCTGGCAGCAAGAAAATCTTGCACCTAGTGCTGAACAACATGATGAACAAGAAAGTTCTTCTGAAAATTCTTTCGCTACAGAGAGCTTATCACTGAATATTCATTAGCCTGACAACATTGGAAACGGAATTCCTCCTCAAATTAATCGAATGCAACACAAGCTATTTGCTAGAATCATGATTGACACCTATGTAAATCATCCGTATGACACAAACAGTCAATCTAACATGTCACATAATTGGCATTTCGGACCTCCTCAAAGGAATGTTTTCTGTGCAAGAACATACAATGATGAAATTGATTGCATCATGTCATATCTGAAAAATTGCAAAAATGACTATGTGCAACATACTTGTATATCAAGGTAACAGATGTATCACATGGCATTGAATGCAATAACTCATAACAATGAGGATGAACCTACTTTAAAGCAAGCCTTACAAGCTAATAACCCAGAACAAGAAAATTGGTCCAGACCATCAAAGCTGAACAGCAATCATGGCAGTTATTGAATGTATACGATGAATGTGAAGAGCTTCCTCACAATCGACAAGCTATCAACTGTCGAATTCTACTGAAGCACAAAACTGGAGCCCACAATCAAATCATCAAATACAAAGCTTGTGCTGTTGCAGTTGGATACCAACTTGTACAAGGCATTAATTACCTTGATTCCTTCTCAGCAATGGCAATTCCTTCACATTTACGACTCCTTATTGTATCGATTACCTCAAGCAGGTAGATGTTTCTGGATACAATTATGTAAGGATTTACAAGAATTTGGATTTGTTCCATGAACAGACAACTGTTTTTTCAGATATACATCCGAAAAAAGGGGAGAGATGTACATAGCACTGGTAGTTGATGATTTGCTTCAATCTACCAATGATCTAGCAATTTTTTTTGAATCGTTCGATCAATTCATGCACCACAAGAAGTATGAAATTACAACAGACAATGATGTCTCATTCTATCTTGGTGTTGCATACAAACAAAATGAAGATGGATCTATTTCATCATCACGAAATGCTTGGAAAGATTTCACCTTGAAGGAATTGAAGTACGTATTCCAATGGATGCAAATTTGATCATCAATCCAGAAGATGTAGATGAAAATGCATCAGAAGATCTCGTGAAGTTGTATCGAAGCATGGTGGCGAGTCTGATATACATTGCCAATTGGTCCAGACCTGAAATATCATATGCAGTCTCATTACTATCTCGTTATCTTTCATGCCCAACGAAAAAGCTCATGACAGCAGTACACAAAGTGTATGCATACTTAAAAAACACCAAACAATTGGGAATAAGATACACGAAACAGGATGAGAATAGTCATGATTACATGCAACTATATGCATTTTCAGACAGTTCAGATGCAGATTGCAAGCTTACTGGTAAATCAACAGGTGGCTATGTAATTTTCTTGAATGGATCTCCAATTTCCTGGAAATCTGCAAGACAACACATTGTTAGTCTTTCTACGATGGAAAGCGAATACATGCAATGCACATTGACAGCAATTGAGATTTTGTACTTACGAGAAACAATAGAGTCACTTGGCTTCAAACAAAATCCAACTGTTTGTTATGAAGACAACAGTGCGTGCATCAAGTTAAGTCAAAACCCTGTCTGCAGAGGTCGATCGAAACATATCCATAGGAGATGGCATTTCATTCGAGAATGTGTGATTGACCGAAAGGAAATTACTCTAGAGCCAATCAATACATCTGAACAGATTGCAGATATATACACGAAACCATTACGATCAGATCAATTTCTATGTTTGTGAGATCATCTTCTCAATCTGCCAAAATATCAGGCATCAAAGAAATTGAGAAGCAACATAATTCTGCATCGGTCCATTAGCGCGCTGCTCAGTGTTGTGGCTGCCTGCCGTCTCCCTCCCTCTTTTCCCCTCTTTTTT
>NW_005434155.1:0-4241 GCF_000315625.1 Guillardia theta CCMP2712
ATGCATTATGCTTTCTGATTGCTCACTCCTCTCGCCTCGTTCTTGCATCGTTCGATCACCCCACTCCTCTCTCTCTCTCTCTCCTCTCGTTCCTCTCGCATCATCGACGAGACATCGGCGAACGACCTGGCGACGCACGAGCTCGATTCCTGCAGCATCATCTCGAGCTCTCGCAGCTCCTCCGTCTTCTCCTGCAGCTCTTTGTGCGCCAGCTCCGCCTTTGCCTTCAGCTGGAGGAAGGCTGGGCTCTCGCTGGGAGGGAACGCGTCCTTGAGGTGCACCTGCGGGGCTGTTCCTGGTCGCTGGACGTCGAGGAGCCGCTGAGGAGCCGCAAAGTCTCTCATCTGCTGCTCCACCAGCTGGAGGGAAGCTCGGAGGGACTGTCGCATCTCGCGCGTCTCGTTCAGACGCCTCACATGCTCAGTCACCTGCTGCAGCTGCTGATGCGCCTGCTCAAGTTGCTGCAGCGCATGGTCCCTGTCGGCGATCAGCTTGAAGTTCTGCTCCCCGAGCTTGCGCGCGCTCCTCTCTGCTCGCGACAACCTGGTCTGCAGCTGCTCGTTAGCCACCTCCAGCTCAGCGACCCTTGCTCTCAGCGCCTCCTCCTCCTCGGTATCGACTAGTCTTCCTCCTCCTCCCATCAAGTCTTCCACATGTCGAGTCGTCTCGTCCACCAGAGGTTCAGCTTCCGCGCGGTTGATGATGGGGACGTTCTTGATGTTTCGAGCTCTGTTGGCGTACTTGAGGGTGTTGAGCGTCTCCTCGAAGCTCGAGTCTGCCGGGCTGATGCATGCGATCATCACCGTCCTGCTGTTGCCCCCCAGGCTGTCCTGCAGCATGCGAGTAAGTTTGCTCTCCCTGTACGGCACGTGCGTCGCTCGCTTCTTCTCATCGCCCAGCGCGCTGATGACGTTGCCGAGGGCAAGGAGCCCGGAGTTGATGTTCACCGACTCCTTCAGTCTCACCCCCACGTTCCCCGTCCGCTTCGCTCGCTCCGAGCCGGCCAGGTCCACCAGGTGAAACTTGGCTGTGATGAGCTCCCTACTCTTCCCTCCTCTCTTTGGCACCTGCTGATCGATGGTGATGGTGAAGATGCTATGAGAGCGTGACGACTGGTTGTTCATCATCGTCCCAGCGACTGTCCGGCACAAGCTTCCCTCGTCCAACGCCCTCTGCATCTCCTCCAAACTGTTCACCTGTACCTCCTTCACCCCAGTGAGGACGATCTTCCCGTCTCCTCGCTCTCTGATCGCGATGCTCTTGGACGACGTCGACGGATGCAGCAGGTCCTTCATCTCCTCGTTGTAGATCTCGATGTACGACACCCGAACCTCCAGCTCTCGTCCGGACAAGAACCTGTCCTCCTCTATCCTCTGGAACATGTCAGCCATTACCCGCGGTATGATCCCCATCTCCTCCTCAAGCCTGCACGAGTTGTTCCCGCTCCCCATCGTGTAAGTTTTCCCTGCTCCTGTCTGCCCGTACGCCAGAACCGTCGCGTTGTATCCCTGGAAGCATCCGTCCACCAGGGGCTTCACCCATTCGCTGTAGATGCTCTCTTGCGAGGAGGAAGGAGGATAAACAGCATCAAACGTGAAGACTCGATCCTTCCCGAGGACAAGAGAGGCTCCCCCACTGAATGCGACGCAAGAGCGGCACGACAGGACTGTTTCTACACCTAGCAGGGGCCTTGCGCGCGCTACAACACGTACCGGAAGAGCCTCCTCCTCCTCCTCCTCCTCCTCCTCCTCGCCCATGAGAGTGTCTGATGCCGATGAAGCAATCCTGATGGCTCCTCCTCCTCCTCCTCCTCCTCCTCCTCCTCCTCCTCCCGCGTCCCCGATGTTCAGCTCCTCCTCGCCTTCCCCTTCGCTCACTTCTCCCGCCATTCCTGAATTCTTACTCAAATATTCAGTTGGTTCGAAGAGTCTACAATCGAGTCCGCCTCACTGGCTTTATTAGTCCGACAAGAGAGACAGAGTTCGGACTGCGCAATGGCTATTGAATGACTATCGGACCTTTACTCAAAGTTAAGTTAAAAATCAGTACGAGGACAATCAGGAGAGTAGAAGGACAGTAACTTGAAGACATTCCAAGTTCCTACAAGTTCCTTGTGACAGTGAAACTTCCGTTTCTTTTCATCATAGTATCCCCTTGCACCCGGCACTGAAATGATCATGGCATAATACGTGACGCTACCGTAGTACTATCATGACGGTTTCCGGGGCCAGACCGCCCTGGACCGCCCCCGGCCCGGCAACGGTGACTCCGCCCCGGGTACCGAAGGGCCGGGCCGCCCGGCCGCGCCCGCCCGGCGCCTGGGCGGACTCGGACCGCCGGCACTGCGGCAGGCCCGACCCGGCCCACCGTCACCGGGGACTTTCAAGTACTCAAAGTGGGCATACTTCAGTGGGGCCCTCGTCCCTCCTCATACCTGGGGGCCATGGCCGCACAGATTGCCGCAGGCAGGGCCGTCATGGCCTGCGCGATGGCCGCAGAACTTATGTTGGCAATGGAGTCCAGCCGTCCGGCAGCAATGCAATCCTGATCCTTCTCAGCCCCATCTCCCGCTCCATGTCATCCCCCCTGTCCTCCTCCCTCTCCTCCCCCCTCTCCTCCTCCCTCTTCTCCCCCCTTTCGTGCTTTTGTTTCTTCTCGCCTCCTCCTCGTCTCTTACTCGACTCATCATATCGCCCTCTCTCTCATCGCCTCTCCCTTGCACACAAAAAGTCAAGAAGTCCAGGCTCTCTGAGCAGCTCGCTTCGAATGGGACAAGCAGAATGGCGGGAAACTTTCGATCCCTACGGACAGGGAAGACTGGGGTGCATGCCTTTCCCTATCGAAGACATGATCCTCCCTGGAGAAACTAAGAAACTCCATCTCTACGAGGCTCGGTTTCTCGCGCTCTTTGAAGAAGCTCTCAAGCTCCATGGGGGGTGTGTTGGTTCTTTGCTGTTCCTGGAGACAGGAGAGCTGGCTCAGGTTTCTCCTCTGCTGCAGATCGAGGAGTGGAGGAGGCTGGACGTGGGGGTGTTCGTTGTTGTTAAGAGCGTTGGTCGCGTCCGGATAGAGGCGATCACGGGCATGGAGCCCTACATCTCCGTCATCGCCAAGGACTACCATGACCAGCGCATCGTGCCGGCCCATTCTGACGAGCAGGCAAACAACAACGCGATCGTGGAGGACATCTTGAAACTGCACAGCGACTGTGTGAGTACCTGTGAAATTTCCCTGACGCGCCTGCTAAGGTCTTGCTGGCAGATGTACCTCGCTGGGAAGCTGACACAAACGTCTCCTTTGCCGGAGGACAGCTCGATGCCGTTGTGGGGGCACCAGAGGAGCGTGAACGAGAATTTCTTCCTGGTCGACCTGAAGCTGCAGGTGGAGATGGGGCTGAGGCAGATCAAAGAGAACCAGGTGACGGAGGACGATGCGACTGGTTGCGCGAGTGACTCTGATGTTCGTCAGACCGGGACAGAGATGTTCTGGAACTGTTCCAACGCAGAGGTGAGAGCTTGAGGGCTCATGCGTGAAGCCTTTGTTTGACTGGAAATCTTCCTGGCAGGAGGAGGAAAATCAACTCATTTCCTTCAGTGCTGTATGACTTGCCTTGTGCTCCTTGCTGCTCGCTGATCCCTGCCATACAAGATGTCAAGCTCCCCACCAGAGGTTCGGCTGTGGGCATTAGAACAGTACTATCCTCCCCTCCCTCTTGCCTCTCCCTCACCCGCTCTACAGGACCAACACAAACCTGCGGCTCAAGGGAGCGCGAGGAGCGTTAGAGGAGCAGAAGAAGCTGCTCGCTGCGAAAGCCGCGCTTTGTAGCCTTTCGAGAGGAGAAGACTCGACGGGCAAGGAGTCGTAGCAGGTCTCGGATGCTGGAGGGTTGACGGGTGAGAAGGAACTTCGGGAGGCAGGAGGCGTGCATGTAAACTAAAATCAAATGATACAAACAAGCCATTCTCGCTTAGAGCGCCGCAGCCGCTGCAGTTGCACAGCCACGGCCGGGCCCTCACTTGCTAAAGCACCCGGGGCCTGGAGCAACTGCCGAGCTCGGGCTGAGCAACTCAGTGAGGGACTCGCTGGCCGAGTAACTGATGAGTGCCAGCGGCCGGGGCCGCCGGGCCGCCCGGCCGGAGCAAGCGAGCCCGGCGGGAAAGAGGGGGATGAGTGCCTCAATAAACCTCCTGATCCCCTTGCTTCCCTCCCTCCCCCCTTCCTCCTCCTCCTCCTCCTCCTCC
>NW_005434154.1:0-2425 GCF_000315625.1 Guillardia theta CCMP2712
GCAGCGTCGACATCGACACCGTATATGGGGCCATGTGCTCGAAAGGTGATCAGAGCCCGACGTGACCAAGCGCTATGAGCTGACGTCATGCTCAGACGGCGACTCCTACTGCTTTGACAAATTCATCGCGGCAGCTTTGTCCACCGGAGCCAGCGGCAGCAGCAGCTCCGAGACCTGTGACGGGACGAGCTCGACCTGTACCAACGTCTGTAAGGTACGCGCGAGTGCCAGGCTGCTCCGGCCGCCTTCCTTCTCAATGAGTCTTGATGCCTCCCAGAACGACCTCAAGACGGTCAACGACATTGGCTGCTGCGCAGGCTCCATGCTCGCAGCGATCCCTGAATCGAAGAAAGAGGCCGAGAACGCGGCGAAGCTCTGCTCTCAAAGCCTGCCGAAGCCATGTGAGCTCTGACAGGCCGCACGCGGAGCTTGTGACAGCTGACGTCTCGAGGGGCTGCGCAGGCGGGGCGGGGCCCTCGTTCAACCTCAAGATCGAGATATCGAACCTCAAGCAGAGCTGGTACGCCGCAAACAAGGCCACCGCAGACCCCTTGGTGAGTCGCGTCATGTCTCGAGAGAGAAGGCGGCGCCATGCCTGATCTTGAGCAGCTCGCCACGGACATGAACTCGGCCTTCGGCACTACAGCTGGGCAGGTGAGAGAGAGCGCAGAGGCCCCGCCTGCGCGTGCGATGATGGGCGGGGGGATGACGAGAGGCTGGCAGGCGAAGATGGGGGCGTCGACGGCAGGAGCAGGCGGCACTTCCATCGACGTGAGCATCACCACCGCCCACAAAGATCAGGTAACTTCGCTAGACCCGTAAGCGCTGCTCTGATGACGTCACGGCTAGGGTACTGCGGTAGAGAACACATCAAAAAGTACAAGGCGAGGCGGAGCGGAAGCGTAAGTCAAGGACTGTGTCTCTGACCGAAGGCGCTGACGGATGGCTGGTAGTCCCTTAGCCTGGCCACCACGAGCACAAACCTTCCCTCCGACGCCAAGATCGACCCGTCCAAGGCTTTAAGCGTCACGGTCTCGTCCTACGTCAAGGGCTCCTCGGCTGCCTCGCGATCTCTTGCGTGGTCGGTGCTGTCGGTGGTTGTGCTGAACGTGTTGGTGAGACCTGCGATGCCGGGGCTTGCGAGAGACCTGACGATCAAGGGCTGCTGCAGGTCGTGGGGAGGATGGGTGCTCATTGGTGAGGGATAGGATCCTACTGTGAGGATCCGGACTCGTGGAGTGCTCTTTTGGACAAGAGAAGTGGTAGCCATGAGGCATGAAGAGATCGCAGTCGGATGACCGCGTGAAGCTGATGCTTGACGGAGCCTATGTTGCTGACCGTACTCAATGACAACGTAGTCATTAGTCACTTGCCACAACACAATACTTACAAAGCTACCTACAAGAATACTTGATAACATACATGATCACGGATCTTTTACACGTTATCCTGGCCCGCGCACAGACCGACGGTGCTGCTCGATGAGAGCGTGTTGCCGACTGACCATCTCATTGAAACTAGCACTGAGTGTCTTCAAGGTCGTTTCGCAGGCCACTGGCCTGCAATACTTGATTAAGAGTAAAAACAAACCTTCCAGTCAACAATCAAGGATATTTGAAAACTTGACCAAGGAGATTCCTCAATGGCTGAAGATGATGTTCTCCAGTCGCTGGTGCGGTTATGGCAGCGGACGGCCTCCCCCTCCTCCCCCTCCTCCCTCCCTCCCCCCTCGTCCTCCTGCCTGCCCAGCGCTCCCGCAAGTCAGCTTCCTCAGCCCTCCAGTCACTCCTATCAAGCTGCGTTCCTGTCCTCCTGCGCAAGCCTTCCTCATGCGGCGAGGGTAGCCAAGATGAAAGCTACTCAAGAAGACTTGCTGCGAATGCTGCTGCTGGCCTGCCGGGAAAGGATCGACGGCCTTTGCTCATCCATGAGGATGAGCGAGGAGGAGAAGACGTCACATCCGGAGTTACTGAGCAGCGAGGTGTCTGAAGGGCTGCTGCTGAAGCTGGAGGATCTCGAAGCAAGGCTGACGAGGGACATGGAGAGCATGAGATCACTTCTTGCAGGAGTGGCTGAGTACGAGAACCTTCTCCGAGAGCGGGCGATGCTGGAAACAACCTTCACCGACTCCTCCAGGCTGCTGGATCGCACTTCGAACTCGTACACTCTTCGGCGATCGGAGGAGCGGTACAAGGCTCTGGTGCTCAAGATCATACCTGAGAGAAGGAAGGAGCTGCTAGAAGCGATAGAGGAGTGGGAGAGGAGCAACGGGAAGGCGTTCTTGACGTGGGGACGAAGGTACCTTGACAGCCCAGATGAAGTGATACCAGCGGACGAGGAAGGTGTACGGGGACGAGGAGCAGAGCAGTCTCAGGTGAAGGCGAGCAGAGGAAATGATATGAAGGGATCGCAGAATGTTCGAAAG
>NW_005434154.1:2525-3500 GCF_000315625.1 Guillardia theta CCMP2712
GAGGATAGTCCGCATCCAGCACATCGTGACAGAGGCGAAGAGCACATCTCCCAAGTCTCACAGTCTATCTCATCATCTCTGCTGCAGAGCATTCTATAGAGCCAGACGCTTCTCCAGGTCAACCGCTAGTCTCCTCTCTGCACAGTAGCTCAAGTGCTTGTAGCTCGGCGGTCGAAGAAGCAAGAGCGTGCTTCAAGCCTGCTGATGGACCGGGTGGAAGCCCTGGAGACCTGGGCAAGAGAGCGGTGCGACAGGGGTGGTGTTCTTGACTGCGTGGACGTCAGGTCCTGAAGCAGCAAGGAGAGATATCAGCGATGCAGGACCAGGAGAGGCTGATGAGACAAGGTCCGTGATGAGGCGGCTGGTTTTCTGTGCTAACCCCTCCTCGCAAGAGCTGGGAGAGTCGGACTCCAAGAGCAGAGACGCGGCTATCCACAAGCTGACAGTGAGGATGAGAAGAATGGAAGGTGGAGTTTCGGGGCGTCCTCCTGCCCCTGACATGAGCGCAGACATGATGAAGAGATGTCAAGTCGGACAAGACTCGCCCAAGGCAGAGGGTCACACCAATGGTGGGTCTGGCGCTTGCTGACATGCTGCAGAGAAATCCAAGAGCATGCCTGCGGATGCGTTGGTGCTGAAGAAGGATCATAGCAAACTCCAAGAATCGCTCAAGCTTGCCCAAGAAAAGATTGTGACGTTGGAGGTTCGGGTCGGGCGCTCGCACCGCCTTGTGACAAGCCGAGCAGGCCAAGCAAGGGAAGCTGATAGAGCAGCTGGCGGAGCTCTCGCTCAAGCTGCAAGGTGAGTCAGGAGGGAGAGACTCGATGGGATGAGCTCAGGATGAGGTAACTGAGACCAATTTCATGTTTCAGGGAGACCTCAAGTCTGCCTTTCAGAGCTTGTTCCAAGGCTTCACCAACGTCCTCGACCCCTCTCAGCCAAAACGAGCCGGTTCCCCAGCTTTCTCCTTCTCCT
>NW_005434154.1:3676-4516 GCF_000315625.1 Guillardia theta CCMP2712
TGGAGAAGAAGCATCTTGAGCTCCTGGTCGAGCTGGAGGAGCAGCGGGAGAGGCACCAGCAGGAGAGGATCGAAATTTCCCGCAAGCTTGCGGACGTCCTGTCGAGATGCGACAACTGCGACACCGTGGCAGAAGAAGTTAAACTCGACTGCAGGAGGTCGCTGCTCGCGCAGAGGAAGGGAGGGAGGCAGCTCGGAGCGTGTGCTGTCTGAGCGACGAAGTGATTTCCTGCCAGCAAGGCTTGGACGAACTCCGCTCGCGCACTGTCATGCTGGAAGAGAGGAGCGGGCAATCTGAGGGGAGCAAGTCAGCACAGAGACAGGGAGATGTAAAGCAGGAAGGAGGTACAAGAGAGTGCGGAGAAGAGCATGGGGAGGAGGGGAGGAGCGCGTTGGAGGATCTTTCCTCGCGCGTGTCTCTCCTTGAAGCTTCTCTGGCAGCCTCTGCTCCCTCTCCCTCTCCCTCTATATCCGCTGAGGCCATCAACGCGCTCAGTGAGGAGCTCACAGAGAGGATAGAGGAGTCTGCGGCGCGACGAGACAGCAGCCTGATGAAGACGCTGGAGGAGGCGATGCTCTCCTGCGTGTCGCGCGACGACGTGCGAGAGAGTCTGCTGCTGTATGCCAGCAAGAAGGACCTCAAGGCGAGCGAGAGCAGGACCTGGGAGCGCATCGCCAAGGTCGAGGAGGAGGGAGCGCAGACTTCTGCGATGATCAAGCTGGCGAGGAAGGAGCTGGAGGGGATGAAGAGTAGCTTCCTCCTCTCCTCTCCTCGCAGGAGCTCGCGGCAAAGCTCTCGAGCCACGAAGAAGCCAACCGTGTTGCCCTTGGTGATTAGTTT
>NW_005434153.1:0-3045 GCF_000315625.1 Guillardia theta CCMP2712
GTGTCCGGAGATTGGCCGGGGGCCTGATCTCTCCGGGCGGCCGTGACCGGTCAGCGGACCGTGTCAGCAGGCCCGTGACATGTCAGCCGGCTGACAGGGTCCGTGACCCGGCTGACAGGCTCACCTGACCGGTCACGTGACACATCACGTGACCGAGACAAGACTTTTTTATATCGCAGATCCAAAAACCCATAGGACATTTCTCCCAGGGGGAAGAAAACCTCCCTTGACCCCCCTGTTTCTCGACCATTCTGGGGTCTTTTGTGGAAGTTGTAGTCTGGAGGGTGGTGGGTGCGGAAATGGGGGTCATACGACGATTTTCAGCTATACCTGAAATCTAATTAGTAATATTTCAGGTTCATGTCCAAATCCTGTTTATTAATGGCTTTTTAAATTTTGAAGCCGGGGCACACGCCATCCCCCCCCTTCCACGCTTCTCCCTGAGCTTCCCCTCCTCCCTCGGGCCTTGCCTGCCCTTGCAAGTTGTACTCTTCGCTCTCCATTCTTCAGCTCCCTCAGTCACAACGCTTCTGGATCTCTCTGCTCTCCTCCGAAATTTATTTCCTCCTGAGTTTCATGCCTTACACACGCTCACGGCCTGTGCAAGGTTGAGTTACAGATAACTGCAACATGGCGCATCTTGACAAGGAAGCTCTTCGTACCGTGCCATGCAAGACCGTTGTCAAGCCCTACATGGCACTTTGCCAGTAGATCTACCGGGAGAAGGTTTGTTTCGTCGTTTGATGGAAACTAGGAGCGACGAATGCAACAGTGATCGACAGCCTTGGATTTTTTCTTGCTGCAATGGGTTAAAATGCTGATATGAATAGTCTCAGGCTTATTTTCGGACAGTGACAAAGAACAGAAAGCATGGAAATATTCGATGATTCAAAGCTCCAACACCTTCGATGGTTGTGACATTTTGAAGTCGAGGGTTTCACTATGCATGACAGTGAGCATTGTTCAATTCAACATTATAATGATAAAAAGAGCAATATGAATCCATGGAATGTTCACAAAGTTGACGCTGTGATTGAGAGCAATCTCATACACGTAAACATTTTTTTTTCCTTTCAGCGTACCGTGATTAACATGCGCACTTCAATGTCTTACTTTCTAGGTTTGCTTCGCGAAGTCCATTGCAGCCAGTGCGCGCAATCTTGAACTTTCACGGATGGTTAATTTTGTTGAGAGCTTTCACTTTTTGTGATGTTAGCATACAATCATACCTTCATTCAGGATTCTTTCATCGTTTCATTAAGGTTTCTTTCATTGCAATCATGTTCATCCGTAAGCTTAGAGTCCTAATGATGCGTTCCATACATAAAGGAGACATGCACAGAAATGAACCAACAAATGTTTGTGTGAATTTCTTGTAAAGTCAACCGCATCATGTATGCATGCTTCTCTATTGTGAAAACCTCTTGTGATTTGCTCAAGTTGTCATTGTCAAGCAAAACCAGTGATGTTTAGCATTAGCATTTACAACGCTAACATGCATCACTATTTGGAAATCGTAAGATGACATGTTTCTTTCCATGATGTGCACGCATGCATACACTCAGGTGTAGACATGAGAAATGACAGTTGATGTATTCAATTCAATCCAGTGCTGCAAGCGCATGGTGCAGGATGTAGAACAACACAAGCACAAGCCCACTTCAAGGTGGTATATTTCAGTAAGAATGAACGAGATGAAACATCGCAAAGCATTTGCAAGTCTTCATTAGCACTTTGGCGAGAACATGGCGTATCCATGTGAAACTTGAAGTGTCGCCCAACACGACGTCGGCATTAAGTTCACGCGGGGCAGGAAGAGCCTGGACTTCGGAAGTAAGCGATAGTCCGATGATGCAAGTTGTAGGGCTATCTTACCTAAAGGCCGCTCTGTGGGAAACTGATTTGAACAAGGATTTTGAACAAGGATGCGAAAAGCCAGCTCTGCTGTGTATCCAAGAAGTGATCAATCTGTCGAACTATCCACAGAATCATGATGGTTTTGAATCGCTCTATCGTCATCGAGTCCAAAGCATATGTTCTATCAAGCAATGCAGCAAGTTGCAGCACGCCTTTGCAACGTAATTTTGTATCCACCACACGCTGAATGGTTTTATCACCAGAGTGAGGGATATCGGCTGTCCGTAAATCGAGGCATGCATGCCAGATGGCAACAATTTCATAGTTCTGCTTTCAATCATGTTAGACTACATCAAGATTCGAAGTCTCTAAGCTTGCATAATCGTATCTAGCGCGTTGGTAAGTGCCTTCCCCATCGCCTCTTGCCCTGGCCTGTGGTGTCGCCCTGTGGAGTAGAGGAATAAGACCACCTCTACCTTATTTTTTCCAGCGATTTCATCTGGATTGGGGGTAGGGGGTAGTGATTCAGGTCAAATAACAATGATTCGAAATTTGGGCTCAGAACCCCCTTCATGGATTGTAAGATGTGGGGTGGGGTACTTTTTGACCACTCGTTACTTCAAATTGAATCGTAACGGTAATCCAAGAGGAGTCTTTTCGACTTACCCAGTGCTAGCTCAAGTTCGAGGTGACCCGGGAATTCTACAAGTACCCCCACCGACCGAAAACCAGCTTAATACCCCGCAAAAACGGAGGGGTCGGTATCCACCCCTCCCCTGAGAAACGAAATACAAATATCGTCGATTTGTTAAGAAACGACTTCCACAAAAGACCCCAGAATGGACGGATCCTGCCGGCCGGGCCCGTCAGTAGACCGACTGCAGCCTTCAGCCCCGCCTCAGACCCCCTGGAGGCCCGCCAGGAGGCTAAGTGTCCGGAGATTGGCCGGGGGCCTGATCTCTCCGGGCGGCCGTGACCGGTCAGCGGACCGTGTCAGCAGGCCCGTGACATGTCAGCCGGCTGACAGGGGCCGTGACCCGGCTGACAGGCTCACCTGACCGGTCACGTGACACATCACGTGACCGAGACAAGACTTTTTTATATCGCAGATCCAAAAACCCATAGGACATTTCTCCCAGGGGGAAGAAAACCTCCCTTGAAACACTATCTCACACCACCAATCCTTGC
>NW_005434153.1:3145-4318 GCF_000315625.1 Guillardia theta CCMP2712
CCCCGCCTCAGGCCCCCCTGGAGGGCCCGCCAGGAGGGCTAAAGTGTCCCGGAGATTGGCCGGGGGCCTCAGCTCTCCGGGCGGCCGTGACCGGTCAGCGGACCGTGTCAGCAGGCCCGTGACATGTCAGCCGGCTGACAGGGTCCGTGACCCGGCTGACAGGCTCACTGACCGGTCACGTGACACATCACGTGACCGAGACAAGACTTTTTTATATCGCAGATCCAAAAACCCATAGGACATTTCTCCCAGGGGGAAGAAAACCTCCCTTGACCCCCTGTTTCTCGACGGATCTGCCGGCCGGGCCGGTCAGTAGACCGACTGCAGCCTTCAGCCCCGCCTCAGACCCCCTGGAGGCCCGCCAGGAGGCTAAGTGTCCGGAGATTGGCCGGGGGCCTGATCTCTCCGGGCGGCCGTGACCGGTCAGCGGACCGTGTCAGCAGGCCCGTGACATATCAGCCGGCTGACAGGGTCCGTGACCCGGCTGACAGGCTCACCTGACCGGTCACGTGACACATCACGTGACCGAGACAAGACTTTTTTATATCGCAGATCCAAAAACCCATAGGACATTTCTCCCAGGGGGAAGAAAACCTCCCTTGACCCCCCTGTTTCTCGACGGATCCTGCCGGCCGGGCCCGTCAGTAGACCGACTGCAGCCTTCAGCCCCGCCTCAGACCCCCTGGAGGCCCGCCAGGAGGCTAAGTGTCCGGAGATTGGCCGGGGGCCTGATCTCTCCGGGCGGCCGTGACCGGTCAGCGGACCGTGTCAGCAGGCCCGTGACATGTCAGCCGGCTGACAGGGTCCGTGACCCGGCTGACAGGCTCACCTGACCGGTCACGTGACACATCACGTGACCGAGACAAGACTTTTTTATATCGCAGATCCAAAAACCCATAGGACATTTCTCCCAGGGGGAAGAAAACCTCCCTTGACCCCCCTGTTTCTCGACGGATCCTGCCGGCCGGGCCCGTCAGTAGACCGACTGCAGCCTTCAGCCCCGCCTCAGACCCCCTGGAGGCCCGCCAGGAGGCTAAGTGTCCGGAGATTGGCCGGGGGCCTGATCTCTCCGGGCGGCCGTGACCGGTCAGCGGACCGTGTCAGCAGGCCCGTGACATGTCAGCCGGCTGACAGGGGGGCTTGTACACTCTTCTTAGGTTAAATCGAGGGGAT
>NW_005434152.1:0-4200 GCF_000315625.1 Guillardia theta CCMP2712
CCTCCAAGAGCTGTTGCAACCCCCGCCCCTCCTGCAACCCCTCCAGCGATCGCTCCTCCTCCCTTCAAGCTGATCCTCCTATGAATGGTGCTGCTCTTCTTCTTGGAGAGGACTCTCACTCCGCTGCCTTCCTCTCCTCCCCTGCAAGTCCGCGACTTTTCAAGGGACCGGCAGACCAGCATCAGGCTCGACGGGTCCTGCTCGCTGTGGAGGAGCCTGAGGCTGCTGGCGGTGGTGGCGGAGAGCAGGGAGACTCTCCTCTGCGTCTCCTGTGTGTAGGGACGCTGAAGGAGAAGTCAGGACGGAGAAGAGAAGAAGACTAGGAGGAGGGAGAGGAGGAGACAAAAGAGGAGTGCGAGAATAAGTATGAGGGGGGATTGGGGGGAGGAAGAGGGGCAAGAGCAGCAGCAGCAGCAGGAGCAGGAGGGGGAAGACAACGACCTCATCCAAGAAGGAAGGCAGGAGGGTGGCTGAACTCTCGTCGTGCTTGACAGGGCTGCTTGTCTCCGCCCTCTCCCCCCGAGTGCTGATGCATCGCTCCTGCTGCCTACTCCTCCGCTGCTCACCTGCCTCCTCCTCTGCCATGGCGGAAGAGAGCTTCGGCTCTGCAGACTTGGAGCGGGAGGACGGGAGGTCTTCGCGCTCGATGCTCCTCAGGGTCGCCTCCTGTAGCTCCTTCAACCTGTGGATCATGATCTTGTCCTGGACCCTGAGGCGTCTCGGAGGCTTCATGGGAGACTGCAGGAGCAGCGAGCTGCCGGTAAGCACATCGTCCAGCCCGGGCAAGGGAGACGAGGGCGTCAGCACTCGATAGCCTCTGCGAGGAAGGGGAGAGCCGTTCCTCCCCGCTTGCTCCTCCCCAGCTCGGAAGTACGGGAAGCTGGTTTCTAGCTGGGAGAGGGCGGAGCTGGTGACGTAGAGCTCGTCGAGTACCCTCGCGGGTTTGACGGAGTTGTCGCGGAGAGGAGAACGAGACCTGGAGGAAAAGAGTCAAGTAAAACTGCCTCTGCACTCCTACCCTGCTTCTTCCTCATCCTCTTCTCTCTTCCCTCCTCACTCTCCTTCCCTCTCCCACATCTTCTTCTCCTCATTTTCCTTCAACTCCTCTTCCTTGCCCTTGTCCTCCCCCCCCCTCATCCCCGTCTTCCCGTCTACCGCCGCCTCCTCCCATCTCCTCTTCTCCCCTGCTTCTCTTCTCTCTCATCACTCACACTAGGAATGGCATCCTCTTGGTCGGCTCTGCCTGTGACGGATGCTGCTCCAGTTCCTCGTCTTCATCGCTCACGTCCACTGAGAGGTGAGGGAAGGGAAATATCCTTGGGAGCCGCTCCTGAGTTTCCATCCTCCTTCACTTTGTTGCTACGATGAGAGACAGAGCGAGCTCGGACCAGATGGCTGGAGAGGGCAGGGAAGATGCTTCTTTCATCTGAACGAAATGTTGATGTGAGATGAATCGGAAAAGTTTCAGATGAATCAACAGAACCAACACGATCATATGTTCCCTCGGAGAAGGTTACAAGAACCCGACCTCACCTCCTCTCCCTCTCTCTTAACTCCTCTCCTCCCCTGCCCCCTGCCCCCCCCCCGTCTCCTCTCCTCCCCTTCATGGACATCCGTTGGTTTTTCGCCGGATCTAGTCAACAATAATGAAACCGTTGGAGGTCGCGCGGGCCCGGTGATACTGAGGTGGGCCCGCCAGATGATCACGTTACCCTGCACGTTACCTGGACCTCTTAATTTTAAAAGAGTTTTAAAACGGAACCAGTCGCAGACGGGGAGGGAGATATCTCTTCCTTTACTCAAAGTTAAGTTCTATCTAAGGGGAGGATAAGTAGACAAGGGAGGCAGCGAGAGAACGGAGGGAGGGAGGGGATTGGAGGGGAGGGAGGAAGCGAGGTAGCGGACGAGCACATAGGAGAGTAGAGGATGAAGAAATGAAGACGGAAGGGGTTGGAGGAGGATAGGCATCAAGGAAGGTCTCAGGGAGAGAAGAGGAAAGGTCTAACTCGTTCATTGCAGGACTACCTTATGGATCAGACGCTCGTAACCGCTGTCAGAATATTTCCCAGGAGGAAACACAACCTCCGCAGCAGCAGCGGGCAAGTCACAGCGACGCGGGAGGTGCTGGCGAGTATGTTTCACCTGAGACAGCAGGAGGCTGCGGATGAGCTGGTACGCGACGAGCTTCTCTCTCTGCTGACCTGACGGGATCCCCTTTGTTGCAGGGACTGTCACTCACTGCGTTCAGATGCGCATGCCGGAAGTTGGGGATCCAACGTTGGCCATACAAGAAGGAAGCGAGGAATGCGAGCGAGCCCCCTCTTTCCCCTGTATATTCGCCCGCTCCCGATGACATCCACAGCAGCGATCACAGCGAGGAAGAACCGGAAGATAGCGCGAGCTCCATGACGAGTCCAAACGGTGCAGAGGAGCAAGGCAGCGAGGGGGAAGCTTGGGATGGCTTGTCGAGAGCCTTCATTGAGTGGTACATGACAGCGCACGACGAGGAGCCCCAGCAGCCCGAGGCCGAGCACAGACTAACACCAGCAAGAGACACCAGGCTAGACCCCGGATAGATAGACACCAGGACGGATATCAGCTCACGGTCGCTGATCGACCTTAATGGCATCGCAAGCTGCTGCTTAACGTTTTGTTTATATACACCAGCTATCACACACTGACATCCCCAAACCCTCCTCCATGAGCCCAGAGGTCTGTCTCCGGCTTCTCTCCAGCTCGTCTCTTGCTTGTCCTGTCTCCAGCTGATCTGCTCTCCAGCAGCTTACCGTGAGCCCAGAGCGATCAAGAGTCCGCGGAAGAGTATCCTCCTGCGGCCTGCCCTCCTGTCCGGTCCGGGCATGGCTCCGGGTGCTGTAGCACCTCGGCCGTGTCTTGTAGAGCCTCTTCCTCCCGTCTTCCTCGTCGTCCTCTTGTGCGACGTACCACTCGATGAAGCCTCGATCGAGCTCTGCCCCGTCTGACAACATGCCAGCGCGGCTGGATGCGGAGGGCTGAGACGGCTCGTTCGGCAGGAGGATGCGGGACTGGCTGGAGGGGCTGGTGGCGTACGCATCGGACACTGACAAGCGCCCGAGCCTAGAGGAGCCTGCAGGCTGAGAGACTCGCACTCTCTCGTATGGCCATCGCGTCACGCCCAGCTTGCGGCATGCGTTCCTGAACGCCGTGAGGGACAAGCCCTGGCGACAACCCGTCACACGCCAGACCTCCACAGCAGCATGAGGCGCGATATCGAGACCACCAAGAGCATCGAGATCGGCAGCAGTAGAGGAGGGGAGGCAAGCAAGGCACTCGTGACAGGCTCATGCAAGGCAGGGCATCAGGGGGGTCAGGGGGCGTACCAGGAGGGCGGCGGCCTGCTCGAGCTTGAGGTGGAAGAGGCTGAGGAGGTCGTGGTGGCTGAAGGAGACATGGTTGAGCGCGCGAGGCTGGCTGGCTCGCCTGCGGGGGACGATGCGGACCGAGGTAGCGGGGGCCTGCATGTGCTCGAGGACACTGCAAAGGCCAATGCTGGTTTTACTACATGTCTCCTGATATCCGTCCGAGGCTTCTAGAACGTCACAAATCAGACTGGTCACGGTCATGTCACGGTCTGACTCCTGACAGCCCGTAAGGGTCCAACGACTGGCTTAACTTAAGACCTGCCGGGCTCGTGGGCGGTTTTGACCTTTATTCCAAGTTAAGTTAAAAATCAGTACGAGGACAATCAGCCAATGCTGTCCCCCCGGCAAACTTAAGGCTGATCGGACAGTGAGCGCGCGAGGCTAGCCCGGCCTGCCAGGAGACTGAGGAAGGAAGCAGGAGAATGGGCCCAGATGTAGCAGGACAAGGGGAGACAGGGAATGTTGAGATATGGGGGCCAAAATGACTCGCCATGCTGCACTGTGAAAGATTACTCAACTGAGGGACGTGAAAACAGCCTTAAGAGACGAAATGTGCTGATTTCAATCACTGGGGGGCCACACGGGACTCTATCGAATCTAGTGACTCGCACCTTCATATTGACTGATCTTTAACTTAACTTTGAGTAAATGAATTGACGTCGTAGTAGACGTAGACTCGCCGAGTCGGTTCTCAGTGACTCTCAGTGAATTGCCGGGCCGGGCCCCGGCCCGCCGGACTTGAAGTTCATAAAATGGCTCCGAAAGGATTTGACAAAGTCGGTGAGATTGAGAGGAGAGG
>NW_005434151.1:0-4195 GCF_000315625.1 Guillardia theta CCMP2712
CGAGACCCCCTGGAGGCCCGCCAGGAGGCTAAGTGTCCGGAGATTGGCCGGGGGCCTGATCTCTCCGGGCGGCCGTGACCGGTCAGCGGACCGTGTCAGCAGGCCCGTGACATGTCAGCCGGCTGACAGGGTCCGTGACCCGGCTGACAGGCTCACCTGACCGGTCACGTGACACATCACGTGACCGAGACAAGACTTTTTTATATCGCAGATCCAAAAACCCATAGGACATTTCTCCCAGGGGGAAGAAAACCTCCCTTGACCCCCCTGTTTCTCGACGGATCCTGCCGGCCGGGCCCGTCAGTAGACCGACTGCAGCCTTCAGCCCCGCCTCAGACCCCCTGGAGGCCCGCCAGGAGGCTAAGTGTCCGGAGATTGGCCGGGGGCCTGATCTCTCCGGGCGGCCGTGACCGGTCAGCGGACCGTGTCAGCAGGCCCGTGACATGTCACCCGGCTGACAGGGTCCGTGACCCGGCTGACAGGCTCACCTGACCGGTCACGTGACACATCACGTGACCGAGACAAGACTTTTTTATATCGCAGATCCAAAAACCCATAGGACATTTCTCCCAGGGGAAGAAATCCTCCCTTGACCCCCCTGTTTCTCGACGGATCCTGCCGGCCGGGCCCGTCAGTAGACCGACTGCAGCCTTCAGCCCCGCCTCAGACCCCCTGGAGGCATTCTGGGGTCTTTTGTGGAAGTCGTTTCTTAACAAATCGACGATATTTGTATTTCGTTTCTCAGGGGAGGGGTGGATACCGACCCCTCCGTTTTTGCGGGGTATTAAGCTGGTTTTCGGTCGGTGGGGGTACTTGTAGAATTCCCGGGTCACCTCGAACTTGAGCTAGCTCTGGGTAAGTCGAAAAGACTCCTCTTGGATTACCGTTACGATTCAATTTGAAGTAACGAGTGGTCAAAAAGTACCCCACCCCACAACTTACAATCCATGAAGGGGGTTCCGAGCCCAAATTTCGAATCATTGTTATTTGACCTGAATCACTACCCCCTACCCCCAATCCACATGAAATCGCTGGAAAAAATAAGGTAGAGGTGGTCTTATTCCTCTACTCCACAGGGCGACACCACAGGCCAGGGCAAGAGGCGATGGGGAAGGCACCTTACCAACGCGCTAGATACGATTATGCAAGCTTAGAGACTTCGAATCTTGATGTAGTCTAACATGATTGAAAGCAGAACTATGAAATTGTTGCCATCTGGCATGCATGCCTCGATTTACGGACAGCCGATATCCCTCACAGTGGTGATAAAACCATTCAGCGTGTGGTGGATACAAAATTACGTTGCAAAGGCGTGCTGCAACTTGCTACATTGCTTGATAGAACATATGCGTTCGACTCGATGACGATAGAGCGATTCAAAACCATCATGATTTTGTGGATAGTTTGACAGATTGATCACTTCTTGGATACACAGCAGAGCTGGCTTTTCGCATCCTTGTTCAAAATCCTTGTTTAAATCAGTTTCCCACAGAGCGGCCTTTAGGTAAGATAGCCCTACAACTTGCATCATCGGACTATCGCTTTCTTCCGAAGTCCAGGCTCTTCATGCCCCGCGTGAACTTAATGCCGACGTCGTGTTGGGCGACACTTCAAGTTTCACATGGATACGCCATGTTCTCGCCAAAGTGCTCAGGAAGACTTGCAAATGCTTTGCAATGTTTCATCTCGTTCATTCTTACTGAAATATACCACCTTGAAGTGTGCTTGTGCTTGTGTTGTTCTACATCCTGCACCATGCGCTTGCAGCACTGGATTGAATTGAATACATCAACTGTCATTTCTCATGTCTACACCTGAGTGTATGCATGCGTGCATATCATGGAAAGAAACATGTCATCTTACGATTTCCAAATAGTGATGCATGTTAGCGTTGTAAATGCTAATGCTAAACATCACTGGTTTTGCTTGTCAATGACAACTTGAGCAAATCAAAAGAGGTTTGACTTTACAAGAAATTCACACAAACATTTGTTGGTTCATTTCTGTGCATGTCTCCTTTATGTATGGAACGCATCATTAGGACTCTAAGCTTACGGTTGAACATGATTGCAATGAAAGAAACCTTAATGAAACGATGAAAGAATCCTGAATGAAGGTATGATTGTATGCTAACATCACAAAAAGTGAAAGCTCTCAACAAAATTAACCATCCGTGAAAGTTCAAGATTGCACGCACTGGCTGCAATGGACTTCGCGAAGCAAACCTAGAAAGTAAGACATATTATAATGTTGAATTGAACAATGCTCACTGTCATGCATAGTGAAACCCTTAACTTCAAAATGTCACAACCATCGAAGGTGTTGGAGCTTTGAATCATCGAATATTTCCATGCTTTCTGTTCTTTGTCACTGTCCGAAAATAAGCCTGAGACTATTCATATCAGCATTTTAACCCATTGCAGCAAGAAAATTCCAAGGCTGTCGATCACTGTTGCATTCGTCGCTCCTAGTTTCCATCAAACGACGAAACAAACCTTCTCCCGGTAGATCTACTGGCAAAGTGCCATGTAGGGCTTGACAACGGTCTTGCATGGCACGGTACGAAGAGCTTCCTTGTCAAGATGCGCCATGTTGCAGTTATCTGTAACTCAACCTTGCACAGGCCGTGAGCGTGTGTAAGGCATGAAACTCAGGAGGAAATAAATTTCGGAGGAGAGCAGAGAGATCCAGAAGCGTTGTGACTGAGGGAGCTGAAGAATGGAGAGCGAAGAGTACAACTTGCAAGGGCAGGCAAGGCCCGAGGGAGGAGGGGCAGCTCAGGGGGAAGCGTGGAATGGGGGGGAAGGCGTGTGCCCCGGCTTCAAAATTTAAAAAGCCATTAATAAACAGGATTTGGACAAGAACCTGAAATATTACTAATTAGATTTCAGGTATAGCTAAAAATCGTCGTATGACCCCCCTTTCCGCACCCACCACCCTCCAGACTACAACTTCCACAAAAGACCCCAGAATGGAGGCCCGCCAGGAGGCTAAGTGTCCGGAGATTGGCCGGGGGCCTGATCTCTCCGGGCGGCCGTGACCGGTCAGCGGACCGTGTCAGCAGGCCCGTGACATGTCAGCCGGCTGACAGGGTCCGTGACCCGGCTGACAGGCTCACCTGACCGGTCACGTGACACATCACGTGACCGAGACAAGACTTTTTTATATCGCAGATCCAAAAACCCATAGGACATTTCTCCCAGGGGGAAGAAAACCTCCCTTGACCCCCCTGTTTCTCGACGGATCCTGCCGGCCGGGCCCGTCAGTAGACCGACTGCAGCCTTCAGCCCCGCCTCAGACCCCCTGGAGGCCCGCCAGGAGGCTAAGTGTCCGGAGATTGGCCGGGGGCCTGATCTCTCCGGGCGGCCGTGACCGGTCAGCGGACCGTGTCAGCAGGCCCGTGACATGTCAGCCGGCTGACAGGGGCCGTGACCCGGCTGACAGGCTCACCTGACCGGTCACGTGACACATCACGTGACCGAGACAAGACTTTTTTATATCGCAGATCCAAAAACCCATAGGACATTTCTCCCAGGGGAAGAAATCCTCCCTTGACCCCCCTGTTTCTCGACGGATCCTGCCGGCCGGGCCCGTCAGTAGACCGACTGCAGCCTTCAGCCCCGCCTCAGACCCCCTGGAGGCATTCTGGGGTCTTTTGTGGAAGTCGTTTCTTAACAAATCGACGATATTTGTATTTCGTTTCTCAGGGGAGGGGTGGATACCGACCCCTCCGTTTTTGCGGGGTATTAAGCTGGTTTTCGGTCGGTGGGGGTACTTGTAGAATTCCCGGGTCACCTCGAACTTGAGCTAGCTCTGGGTAAGTCGAAAAGACTCCTCTTGGATTACCGTTACGATTCAATTTGAAGTAACGAGTGGTCAAAAAGTACCCCACCCCACAACTTACAATCCATGAAGGGGGTTCCGAGCCCAAATTTCGAATCATTGTTATTTGACCTGAATCACTACCCCCTACCCCCAATCCACATGAAATCGCTGGAAAAAATAAGGTAGAGGTGGTCTTATTCCTCTACTCCACAGGGCGACACCACAGGCCAGGGCAAGAGGCGATGGGGAAGGCACCTTACCAACGCGCTAGATACGATTATGCAAGCTTAGAGACTTCGAATCTTGATGTAGTCTAACATGATTGAAAGCAGAACTATGAAATTGTTGCCATCTGGCATGCATGCCTCGA
>NW_005434150.1:2312-5587 GCF_000315625.1 Guillardia theta CCMP2712
AACACCACCACCACCATTTCCTCCTATTACTCCTCCTCCTCCTCCTCCTCCTCCTCCTCCTCCTCGTTTCTTCTCCTCTCCTCTCGCTCTTGTCCTCCTCGTTTCTTCTCCTCTCCTCTCGCTCTTGTACCTCCACGCACACACACACGTCTCGGTAGCCTGCGCTCTCCTTGACGTCGTAGTTTGGGTCGAACCTGACAAGCATAGATTTAGCAGGGAGGACAGAGGAGGAGGAACGAAGAGAAGGAGGAGGATGATGATGTTGAGGAGGAACGAGGATGATGATGATGTTGATGTTGTTGTTGATGATGATGATGAGGAGGAGGAGGAGGGGAGTTTGTCCGACCTATTCTTGATGCTCGTGATGTTCATCAGCTTTTCTGGCCCAGCTTTCTGCGTGTCACGAGTGAGAAACAAGTCAGCCTCTGCTGACTTCACCTTCTCCTCCTCCTCCTCCTCCGGCAGCAGCTGAGTAGCGACTTCACTGTACACCTCGAGTCTCTCCAACCACTCGTTGAGGTCCGTGAGGGTCTTGACGATGATGGTGCAACGGACGAGGTCGGTGAGACAGGAGGCATCGCGGTCGTAGGACCTGACAGCCTTCTGGATCGCTCTCGAGCTAGTCTTGAGCGTCCCCGAGTAGTACTTTCCCACCTGGTTCCACTTCTTCATGAACAGCTGGAAGTGAGGGCTAACGAGCTGGGCCGCGTCATAGACTGACTGAATCTTGGTGGGGATCTGAAGGATCTTGCCTCGTGTCGAGAAGCGAGAGCGTCGTGACCCATTACAAGTCAATGTCATGCTCAACTTCCGTTGTTTCCTCGCCCTCGCAAACCCGGACTTGATCGCCCGGTTGATGGCCCGCGACTTGCTGGCGATGTCCAGCAGGACCTCCGAGTCTCGCTCGATGATCCTGTCCCAGGCCTGCTCGATCCTAGTCGTGTGCTTCAGGATGCCGTTGTACGCGTGCACGAGAGAGACGCGGTAGCGAACGATGATGAGCACAACGAGAGCGAACAGAGTCCCTCCGTACACTCGGAACATGATGACAGCCCAGAAAGGTGTGATGTGCCCCATGGTTGTGGTGTAGATGCAGTATCCTCCTTGCAGGATGTAGAGCACAACCCAGATGTACTTCTGTGCGAAGTAGGCACAGTACAGAGCAGTGAAGACGCAGAATGAGGCTGACAGACTCCAGTTCCCGTTGCAGGAGGCGCCGATGCCGTCGCCGACGAAGCGGCACTGGATGTAGTCGAGGCAACCTGAGAGAAAGTAGACGATGGCTCCAAACCAGACTACCCCGAAGATCACCATCTTGCCTCGCACCGCACTCACTCTCGATGCTGTGAAGATCCCGATGAAGATCCCAACAGCCCACGAGTAGTTCACGAGAGGGTCACACACGCGCGTCCATCGGAAGGTCTTGGGCTCATGAGGAACTTGCTTGTTTGGCTGAAAAAGCCACCTGTCCTCCGTGAAGAGTAAATGAAACTGATAGTACCCGTAAGTGCAGTAGAGGCCGCACAAGCCGAGCATAGCCGCCTGTGTCGGCAGCTTCAAGATCCCGGTCTCGATACAGTTGGTCGTCATCATGGCGAGGATCCCGTCGGCCTCCACGTCCTTGAACGTGAAGAATCGAGTCCGCAAGTCTTTCATCCTGTCGTCATTCTCCATCTGATCCCGGTTGGCTCTCAGTTTCTGTACACTCTCTTCTGCGGGAAAAGTGACGGGCAGAACGTCCGTGTCATAGACCCTGCACTTGCCAGCAATGAAGCATTCCTCCAGGAAGCCGCTTTTGAACACCTTGTCAAAAGGAGTCTTGAAAGGAGCTTCAAACATCGAGAAGACGTCTTTGAATCGTCCATCAAGCCCGATCTCATGGATGATCTTGTTTAGTTCTGCACCATACGTGTTGTGCTTCATGTACTCCGTTATTTTGTTCTCCAGGTAGTTCATGAAAGAACCTTTCAAAAGGCTATTCATGTTCTGCAACCATTCGAACTCTAAGTCACTGTTCAGATTCCCTTGAACGCAGAGGGGTTGCTGGAAGTAACAGATCTGTGTAGGACATATTCTCAACTCTCTCAAATCGTCTGCAGCGTTGCTTTTGAATTCTGAAAAAAATTCCAAGACGACTTGCTTGATCGACCAACGATGGAGGTTGTCGCATATTTCTGACATCTTACCACATCCAATGTTGGCGAGTTCGGTCGCCGCGAGGTTGCACGTCAGGGTGGATGGGAGGTTGCTCAACTTGTTCAAGTCCTCTGCAGATATCGTCTTGCTGCCGTCGGATAGAAGGACCGGAGCGACCACCTTGATCTGAGAGCTTCCCCGATCGTTGTTGTAGATCAGATAAAGAGCCGCGAGCATCTCTGCGAGCATCTTGTCTTCTCTGTCCTGTCCGAGCTCTGGCTGGATGGTGGCCAGCTCTTGGAGAGTGTTCTGGTCGTGAAGGCTCGTGAAGATAGGAACGAAGCTGAAGGAGCTCGCAAGGTCGGAGGCCCATCTTGACTTGTCGTTGTGCACACAGGCAGCCTGCATGTGATGTTGGCACTGAGAGTAGTGAGGGATGCGTTTCCACGTCATCATCTCTCCTTGAAACAGTTTGATACAGTGAAACATGTCCTGGTCGAACATGAGCTTGTGCATCTCAGCATGTATTCTTTCCTGGAAGTTGCCATCCTCCCTGCAGGACCAGAAAGTTGTGAACGACTGATAGTTTTCCAATTCCACGGTGGCCACTTGAGTCGATGAACCTGTGTCAAAATCATGATCATTTTCACTTTGACATGTCGAACAACTGCATCACCTCTTTGACTCCAGCATGGCAGGCAGACACTGAAACAGCTGTGCCGCCATGATCCGTGATTGTTTGCTGCTTCTGATTGATTCCCATACAAGTGATTGTTTGTACTGTTGACTTGATTGGGTAAATCTTGATCGACAGTAACTTCCTCTAGCTGTGGATAGATCCTGACGGGGCCATGCACAAAAGCCATAGCTACCCACTTGTTACCCAAGTGGACAGGTTACCAATGTATCCCAACGAGCCCACCGATATTGTTGAACTAGTTTCCCATTTCACAGCTGCTTAATTGTTTGAGATTGGCAGTACATTCAAGGAAATCTCTGATGTAGTCCTAAAACCAATCGTTGTTTTACACCCCCAACAAATGTTTTCTTTCATCTGTCCCCGTTTACAAATATTCACCTTTGTTTCCCCCTTATTTCTCCTCTCCTCTCCTCTCCTCTCCTCTCTCCTCCTCTCTCCT
>NW_005434149.1:0-4186 GCF_000315625.1 Guillardia theta CCMP2712
AGGGAGGAAGAGGAGGGTGTGAGGGAATACGTTCTCTAGTGAGAGCCCCTTCTTTTTAAGCTCTCGACGTCCGTGACTTTGCAGCCATCCTCGAACGACATGCATAACACCCTGAGGTTAACATCAATTCACGACCATTTCTTCCATCTTCGCCATTTTCACCATCTCCATCATCATCTCTATTATCATCTCTATTATCATCTCTATTATCATCTCCATTTCCATCATTTCCATCATCATTTCCATCATCATCATCATCATCATCATCATCAGCATCATCTCCATATGCTTCATCATCACCACAATCTAATGAAATTACCTTGAGCTCGACAGGGGGTAGAAGATCTCAGGAACGACAACAAAAGGGTCATGCCTGTCATGCAGGATGACGTAGAGTAGACATCAACTGGTCGACTCACTTGAACAGAGATCGACATCGTTCAGCATTCTTTGCTTCCTGTTGAAAGTCCAGCTCGATCGGCAAGTTGGGTGCAATCTGGAGGGAGCGTGAGAACCAAGACCACAAGCAACGATGAAGTTGAGACGAACACAATCATCAAGACTGATCTCTCTGCATTTGGAGATCCGCATGAAACAACACAGGCAAACAGGCCAGTTGTGACTATTACAACTCAACAACCAACTCAACAACCAACTCGCTCCTCACCTCATCCGCGAGCCACCACAGCGGCATGGCAGGGAAGAGCTTCGAGACGACTTGAACGACTGCTCTTACAGCATCTACATCCCCTACTGCTGTCTCCCGCAGCCCATAGTGCTGGACCTTGACCGCTACCTTCCTCCCCGTCCTCTCTCCCTCACTGGGATGGAGATGTGCGACGTGTACTTGAGCAAGGGAGGCCGAGGCGATCGCTTCCTTGTCAAAGGAGGCAAACAAAACACTGACAGGCTTCCCTAAGTCTTCTTCGATCGTCTTCGAAACATTCTCAAATGAAGACCTGAAAGACCATGTCAGTATCGAGTGAAGATGGCGTGGGAAGGAGGAGGTGGGACAGCGGGGTAGAAGCGAGGAGAGCAGGAAGGAGCAAGAGAAGTGGAGGAAGAAGAATGGATAAAGCCAGGAAGCGAGGAGAGCAGGAAGGAGCAGGAGAAGGGGAGGAGCAAGAATGGATGAAGCCAGGAGGAGCGCCGGGAGGGAGAGGTGACGAGGCGGGGGAGAAGGCGCGATAGAAACAACAGCAGGGGATACGCATACGATGGGGAGCTAGGGAGGTCGAGGGTCAAGAGGAGGGAAGGGACCTTGGAGCATCGTCGAGGCAAGCTCGGAGAGTGGTGGTGTACTCATCAGGAAGGAGGTAGTCCATCTGGGAGAGGTGCTGGGCAATCTTGATATATGCTCCCTTGTTTGCCCTGGCAAGGGACAGCAGTCTCTCCGCGCTTCTTTGGTGTGCCCTGCGCATGTCCTCTGTTGTTTCCGACATCTCCGCAAGCTTCCTCTCCTTCACAAGATTCTCTGCTCGATCTGCCGCCCTCTGCATCGTCTCCTGAGCCTCCTTCTCTGCCGCCGCGACCGCTTCCCTCGACGACTTGCCGTCGGCAAGAAGGCTAGCAAGCCTCTGCTCAGCTTGCTTCGCTATCCGATCAGCTTCCTCAAGCTCTCGGGCGGCACTGTCGATCTTGATCCTCGTCTCATCTCGTCGGATCAGATTCCTCATCATCGTATCCTTCATCCTCACGAGTTTGTAATCCACAACTATGACCGCCGACGTCTTCACCAGCCGGAATATTCGGAACCCCGCCTCCAGGAACGCGACGCAGCGATCTCTCTCCTGCTTCTTCCACAGCAGCAAGCTCCCTCCTGCCGCTCCTCCCACGCATGCCGCCGCCAGCATCACCCTCCTCCTCGCTGCGCAGCCCCGACCACCCGCCCTGCCGCCACCATGGCGCCAAGCAGTTCCTCCGTCAACTTTGCAAGTCCGCCTCGATTCTCACCATGGAAAAATTGAAGGACAGCAAGTATGATATAGTAGGACTGTGACTCCGGGTGACCACGGGCCCGGGTACTTTCACTGCGCGGGCCGGCGGTGACTTCGGCCCGGCCGCGCCTTCGGTCTCAGTAGCCTAGTGTGACCGTCAGTGCTAGTCCCGTCCTTTACTCAAAGTTAAGTCCCGTCAGTGCTAGTCCGACTGTCAGTAACATCCGAGTCTAGTAACCGGCGTCGGAGGCAGTGTTGACCAGGTACGCCGACACCGACAAGCCTCCCGGGGCGGCGTCACTGTACCGCACGGTAGGAAGGCCGGGCGGCCCCGGGCCTCCGGACACGGTCAATGTGGACAAGTCCGATCCGACTGATCATCAGAGTACGGCCCGGGCGTCAACCCGGCCCCGGGCGGCCGCCGGGCCGGCCGCGTCCGCCGATGATACGCCGTCGCCGCGCCGGTGCCAGGACCGTCGGGCCGGAGGTCTGGCCGGCCTGCGGCGCCGGTCAGGCTCGAGTCACTGAGACCCTCGAACCAGGGCAAAGTTTTTTTAGGGGCCATATTGTTGCAGTCGTACGGTGGGTGGTAAATACACCGGTAGTACAATCAAAGGAGGTTAAAAGTACCGGTACCTGACATATACAGCACAGCTACAAAGTAGGGGTGATCAAATTCTTGTACCACCACCGGTGGGTCCTCTAGTCCCTTAGGGCGGGGGCGAATATTCTTCACGAGGAGTAGCAGAAAGGAAGCGCTCTTCCTCTACATGTCAGCGCCATGCTCGGTGCTGGCGCTCTCTCCATGCGCGTCCTCGCATCCTCTCATCGTGCTCTCCTTGATATCTCCTCTCCTCCCTTCGTGATGCAAGCATATATGGCTTCATATCAGACCTTGCTCGTTTTGGGGCACAAATAGAAGGAGTTGTGCGACATGCACTTTTCCATTCGCTATCTACTTCTTTTTTTGTATGAGCATTGCCGTTTTGTCATGAAAAATTACAGGAAGTCTGCAGTGTTGTAGCACAAGTTATGTTGAAACGAATGTGGGATTTCTCACCATTCTAACGTTGAAATTTTATCATACTTCAATCTGTCTCTTCCCCAAGCGATCAATTAGATATGTTTGTTTCTAGGATGCATAGGTTTTGCTTGTCTGTTTGAAGTTTGCATTGTGATCAGGTTCAAAAAAAATTGAAAATGGCTAGCATTCAGTTGAATGTTCGAGGCAGTTCGTTGCTTCCTCAACTTTTCTTGAAGCATTGAATGTTAGGACAAAGTGGACAAGTGGGTAGAGCTGTTTTGACGCGTGTAGCGATCATGTAGAAGATCTGTTTGCAGAATAGAAGATTAGGATAGAATTTACATTTTCTCAGGTATAAGAAGATGAATGGACATTGCAACATGTACACTAGCACGCTGTTTGGGATGCACAAAGACGATTTTTCTGTGATGTGTTGTTTGTTGGACTTGTGAGGCAGGAAAGGAGGTCTGATCAGAATAAGATTAGGAGAGTGTGAAGGAGAGAAGCGAGATAACACAAAAGGAAGAAAGCAGAAGTGGATCTGTGAGCAAGTCAGAAGTGAAGACTTTGGATGAACTGATGGGTGCCGGGCAGCAACCATAGACGCTGACGCTTTTCATGTGAGGAGGATTGATGGGGAGAGGAGGGAGGGAGGGAGGGAGGGAGGTAGGAGCCTTGAATCTTGCTGCATGGTTTGTTGTAATGAATGCTCTCAAAGAATTTCTGCTGAACTCCAACGCGACCTTCGATGTTGCTAGGTTACATGTGCTGCGCATGGCACCAAACGGCACATGGGCCGACGGGGGAGGGAGGGAGGGAGGAAGGGGAGCGGAGCGGAGCGGAGGGGAGAGGAGAGGAGAGGAAAGACGCTGGCGAGCATGCAGCATGGAGGAGAGGTAATCTTGCCCTTTGTGATGGCGCGTTTTGAGTGCGCAGCAGTGTCATCTATGAAAGCGAGAGCGCGCGAGGGATGGGTTGGGGGCAGCAGTTGGGCGGTAGAGGAGGAGACGGTAGGAATGGGGTACAGAGGAAGCGGCAGAACGAGAACGAGGAGGAGGATGAGAAGGGCAGAGATCATGATGAAGACGACAACAACGATGAGAAGGAGGACTCTGCTGCACATCCGCCGGACATGACTGCATGCTCTGTTTGGCGACGGACGAGGGATGGTAAGGAAGCACTTCATCATTTGTTTTGGAGGAGCTAGGAGAGAAGAAGCATGGCG
>NW_005434148.1:0-4184 GCF_000315625.1 Guillardia theta CCMP2712
CTAAGATTGTGATGTTGATGAGATAAGAAACTAAGAGATCTATAGAGAGAAGTATTGTGAGAATGAAGATTCTGACCACAGGACTGCAGGTGTCCAGTGCTTCCCCTATCATCAGCGAACGAGAAGGAGCGAAGAGAGCAGAGCAGAGCAGAGCAGAGCAGACAAGGGGTGCAGAGGTCGAGTCATAGCGAATGCCGTGGAAAGCGCAAGGGCTGCACGAAGGATGAAACTCACAGACCCTCGGCGACGCCATGAAAGGGATTTCAGAGATGCTGCAGGCGGTGCTTCAGGCTCTTGGTAGAGCCGCGGGCCTCATGCCGAGCAGCAAGGCGAGAGATGCTCAACTGACTCGCCGACCCTCGTGGGCTGAGAGCAGCAGCTTCAAGGACATCCACGAGAGCGTCAAGAAGGTCTCGCCAGACAAGAGCCTCGCCATCGCCACCAAGCACCTCCCGCTAGGAAGCGTCTTTCGCTGCTCCAACACCATCGCTGCCGCCCTCTCCTTCACCATCTTCCAGCTGTTCTACACCTCTGTTGGGGTTCTTGGCCTCTACGGCCTCGCCAAGGAGAAGGTGTGGTATGGCATGAGCGGGAGAGCTCTGTCATCCTCCAAGTTCAGCTTCACCATCCTCGAGACGAGATCTGCTCAGATCCGGCACTGGTCTGACCTGCCGGCTTGGGGAGTCAGCAAAGAAGGGCACTTGCTCTCCCACAACCACTCGCAGGCTGTGAAGCTGCGGGAGGACGGGGCGGTCACCCTGGAGCTTTCGCTGGAGGATCCGATCGATTTCGATGGCTGGTTCTTCAACACGTCTGCGTCGCGTCCTCCCGAGTACGACCCCGTCAAGTTCAAGGTCACTTGCTCGCTGCCGCCTGCTCCCCCCCACTTTGCCCTCTGACCCTCTCGCGCAGTTCCACTACTGGACGGGCGACCGCTGGCAGGCTGCTGGGTCATCCTCGGACATCGACTATGCAGGTGGAGGAGGAGGAGGAGGAGGAGTTTGGTACCTCCGCCGCATTCTCACGCATCTGCTCCCTCAGGCTCAGTCATCTACCTGGACGGCTACTTCCCCACCAGCAGTGCCCGCGGGTCTTGTCACACCTTCTCGATCTACAAGCCAATCCCAGTGCGAACTGTGGACTTTCTCTCCCGGCTCACCTCCTACTCGCTCATCGCGACCGCTGGCTTTCTCGCCGTCTTCAAGAGGAACTTTCTAGCGCAGCACATCAGCCTCCTGGTTCACCCCTCCATGGTCGTCCTCTTCTCCTTCGAGGCCCTCTCCACCTCCCCGCTGGACGTCAGCTGGTCGACGCTGCGAGCCTTCGTGCTGGTGGTTCTCCACTCGATCCACTCCATCATCATGCTGCAGAACGAGATGTCCAACAACTTCATCTGGCGCGGGTGCTACCTCCTCCTCTTCGGCCTCTGCACGGCTGGACGAGACTTCTTCGGCCCCAAGGACTGCTCTTCCGAGTGCATCCGCAGCGGCAGCATCTTTTTCTTCCTGGGCACCTTATTCAAGATCCTCGGGTGGCACTCCAAGTTATCGGCCATCAACTCAGTGAAGGAGGACGCGAGGAAGTACAACCTCATGTGGGAGGAGCTGATGCTTCGCCCGTCCACCCTCATGCTCGTTCGCAAGCTCGAGCACACCTGCGAGATGCTCGAGAGCGTCGCGCAGGTCAACCGCGTCGCCGACCTGCCGAGGAGCGCGGTGGTGTCAGCTCTCTTCCAGCACATCCAAAGGCGGTGCAGGCAGCGAGACGCGCACGGACAGCTGGTGAGGGAGCTGGAGACGCTCTACATGCAGGCCCAGCAGCTCCAAGTTGTTCTCCGCTCCAAGGTGCTGCAGTGGGCGGCCATCTCCGACGGGTACCTGAGGGCAGTGAAGGGACAGGGGGGAGGGGGGGGGCTGGTGTCGGTGCGGGAGGACCTGGACAAGAAGAGCATCGGCTGGGCGAAGCTGAAACGAGTGGATCGGGCGGTAGAGAAGATCATGAGATGCTACGGGGGCGATGTGTCAATGATCGTCGATATTTGCCGTCAGGACATCGTCTTCGACGACGTCCAGCAGATCATCACCTGCCTCCGCGCCATCACCAACGACAGGGACGTGCACATGCTGGGGGTCAAGAACTCGCTCTCGACCAAGTTTGACTCGAGCAGGAGCGCGGGGTACCGGCACGTGGCCCTCTACTTCAACATCAGCAACAAGGAGACCATCGCAAGCCGTTGCTCGCGGCACGTGTGCGAGCTGCAGCTGGTGCTGTCAAAGTTCTACAACCTGAAGAGCAGCGAGGGGCACCGGCGGTACATCTGCTTCCGCAACCTGATGGGGGAGTGAGGGACAGGGACAGGGGGGGGGGAGGTGGGGGGAGAGGGAGCGAGAGTCGTGGTGGGTGTGGGTTCAGAACAGCTTCATTGGTTAGCAGTTTGGCTTCAATGGCTATGAATTTATCGAGCTCGTAGAGATACACATGCATGTTTGAGTTGGATCACTTAAACGAACTCCTTTGACACACTCACGGTGTCGCCAAGAATGTCGTGCGCGCTCATGATCATGAAGGAAACCACAACCTTGGAGACGACGTCGATGATGCAGTAGGCGCAAACCTGTCAAGATGGTGAGACGAGGGCAGGAGGGAAGGGGGAGGGAGGAACGGATGGAGGTGAGGAGGAATTTCACCTCAAAAGAGACGGAGAAGGAGGCAAATCCTTCGGAGAAGAGCCAGACGATGGGGTAGCAGAACCAGGTGAGGATGATGAGCCAGGCAGCCTTGCCGTAGAGCTCAGCGATCTCAGCGCCACGCTGGTTGGAGGCTTCCTTGAAGCTTCTGGCAAGGTTGACGATGACGCCAGCAAGGCCGATCAAGCTGACCAAGAACCAGAACCACTTGACGGTGGTGACAACTGAAACAGCTCCCATGTACGAGCACAGAACCCACACGACTGTCAGGGTGTCAGTCAACCTCCAGGCCCCTCTCAAGGACTGACTGTCAGCTCCGACGGTGTTGGCGATGGTAGCTGCGTCAGCGCCCGCGACGAGACCCAAGAGGAGGATGACGAGAGGGGTGGTGACGATGTAGTCCGCGTACCTGCACCATGTCACATTCCCGTCCTGTCTCCCTTGCCCAGCGCCTACCTGGCATAGAAGAACTGGCGGCATCCAGCAACAGCAGTCCATCCCTGGCCAGAGAGCATGGCAAAGTATGCCATGGCCGCGAAGCCGCAGATGTAGGTGGTGCACGTGTAATACCTGACGATATGAATGAGGATGGAGAGACAGCAAGCAAGCGACTGTCGCACTTCCTCTGCTCTCCGCTGACGTTGGCCTTGGAGAGGAAGACAATGGTGCTAACAATGAGGATAACAAACCCTACGGTGAGCGCTCCGACTCCGGTAGATCCCACCTCCTCGATAGTCGTGCACGCAATGGGCGTGTCATCAGCGAGAATCTGGAACATTGCTGCCAACCAAGAGAGTCAGTCGTCATGGCCTTGCAATCCAGACAAGAACTTCATCGTCACAATGACATTAGGGCGTCAAACTACTTCACCCTGACTGCGATCTCTGCTAGAAACATAACTAGAGCCTGACCATACTAAGATTGTATGTGAGGAAGCTGGTGGGAGCATGGATAACACCCATGGATCAACCCAAAGCAACTACGACAGAGAGTAGACTTCATGTCTACAACTTGAATGAGTAAATCTAGAAAGTCTTCACAACTCGAAACTTCGTAGACCATAGCGCAAGAGCTAAAACCACACCTATTCCCCCTTTTCATCAAGGTTGTGCTCATTTTTTCATGTGACTCTCCTAACCTCTTCCCTCCAAGACCTTGTTTGCCTTAAAGAAGCTTCTCCCTGCGCAATGCTCCAATTTCACGATGGCTTCACCACAGATCCTACTGCATCCATCGCTTCCCTTTGATACTGCTTTTGATTCCTTCCTCCTCCTCCTCCTCCTCTTCTGATCCTCCTTCCTCTCCCCCTCCTCCTCCGCCCCCGCCTCCTCCTCCTCCTCCCTCTCTCCCTCCTCCTCCGCCCCCGCCTCCTCCCCCTCCCGTGCCCCTCGCGTCCTTCCGCCATCGCGTCTCTTCGACTCTTCGCGAACAGACGTCTCTGAGAAAAAAACTTGACTAGAGCCACCAGGGCGAAGTACCCCACCCCAGTGTGGGTGG
>NW_005434147.1:0-4156 GCF_000315625.1 Guillardia theta CCMP2712
CAAAAGAGGACTTTGGAGGAGGCCTTCGGGATATTACGTGAGTGATTGTTCAACCTGCTGACATGCCCTTTTGAGAGACTGCTTTACAGAGACTGGGCAAACCAAAGTCTTTCGCACTTCGAGAAGAACTTTTATCAGGAGCATCCGGCAGTCACTGCTTTGACCCGAGAGGAAGTAGATGATTTTCGTCGAGAGAAGCAGATCCAGGTTCGTTTCTCAGCTCTTCGTCATGGTTCCTGGTCATTTTTAATCCTAGGTGTCCGGAAGAGATTGCCCCAAACCGTGCCGTACGTTTGAAGAAGGATCATTTCCGGATTACATCCTCTCTGTTGTCGAACGTGAATATGGTCCAAATGCCAAGCCAACACCTGTCCAGGCACAGGTAGAATCTTAGAAGAATCATGGTAGATTTCAGCCCTGTACCCTGACATCCCCTCCTAGGCGTGGCCAGTGGCTCTTTCAGGCCGTGATTGCATCAACATAGCTGAGACAGGGTCAGGAAAGACCCTGGCGTTCCTCCTCCCTGCGATTGTCCATATCAATGCTCAGCCCTACCTCAAACCGGGAGATGGTCCTATCGTGCTCATCCTTGCTCCTACTCGCGAGCTCGCCCTCCAAATTCATGAGGCAAGAAATCTCGTTTCTTCTGGCAAAGCTCATTCATGTTTGCCACCGAACAGGTAGGAGTGAAGTACGGGCACAGCTCCAACATCAAGCTTTCCTGTGTTTACGGTGGTGCTCCAAAGGGAGCTCAAGCATCGGAATTGCGGTAAGAATCTAGTCCCCTTTGATATGGCCGCTCACTTCGTATGAAGTCGTGGAGTCGAGATTATCATTGCAACTCCTGGACGTCTAATCGACTTCCTGGAGTCTCGTACAACGAACCTACGAAGAGTCACTTATCTCGTTCTAGATGAAGCTGATAGGCAAGTTGTCTTGATGCCATTCTGTATTCGCTCATTTTTCTCTTTCATAGAATGCTTGACATGGGATTTGAGCCTCAAATCAGAAAGATTGTAGGGCAAATCAGGCCTGAGAGGCAAACGCTCATGTTCACTGCAACTTGGCCCAGAGAAGTTGAGAACATCGCAAGAGACTTTATGCAGGTATCGCACTTTCCTGCTTGTTTTTGTTTGCAACGAAATTGGCCCACGCATGCTGGCGCTGTAGTACGTGTGGGTATTGTATCTCGTTGCTAGATGTTCATGAGGGACTCAGCTGGGCGTGGGGACACACTAGTTGTCCCTGGGTTTACAGGACCTCGAATAGTCATATATTTGTTTTGTGTTTCATGTTGATGGTCCTGAACAGAATGAAACGGTTCGCACTGTCATTGGCTCCCAAAGCTTGAAGGCGGTCAAGACCGTGAAACAATTCGTAGAAGTTTGTGAAGACGTAGAGAAGCCACGCAAACTTCAAAGGATCATGGAGCGCATAGTCGACAAAGAGGTTCTGAAACAAGACTTGTTTGCGGTTTCTGATGGTCTGGAGTAGGGATCAAAGATCATCATCTTTACCGAGACAAAGCGTAATGCGGACAGCTTGACGCGAAACATGCGACAAGACGGTTGGCCGGCACTTGCTATCCATGGGGACAAACAACAGGTGGGCTGTCATTGAGTATTCTTGACCAGAAGATTTCTATGTCCGATGATGATAGTTCGACTTTTGGCTGTGGGTCTGAATTTCTGATGCACAACCGTCGCTTTCTTCTAATTCTGAGGCCATTCGTCTTGACTTGTTTTTGGATGAGCTTGCTTGATACTGCTCTGACTTCCTCTACAGGCTGAGCGCGACTGGGTGTTGCAGCAATTCAAGTCTGGTGCCTGCCAGATCCTCGTTGCAACTGACGTGGCGGCTCGAGGCCTCGGTAATCTATGCTGCTGCGACGCTTGTGCTCCAGTCTTTCATGTCTCTTGAGGGCCTCGATGTGCTTGCCTGCACAAGGCCGCCGACTCCTTTATGGTCATTCAGGGGAGGCAGCAAGCGCGCCTCACACATGCCAACTGGCTCAGGAGGAGAATGTGGAATGGCACGAGACCGTTTTTGCCATCGTTGCTGTTTCATGTTTTCCTCCTCGCCCTTTCGGTGTAATACCGGATGGTCGGTTAGCATGTGTGGGCGAGAACCCCCTTGGACGATTTCACAAGGAGGCGGTGGCCGATGGCCGAGTGTGTCACTTCCATGTTGCATTTCCTGCCTCAGATCATGATCCGCATGCGTTTGTTTGGTGGAATCCATGTGCAATTGCAAGGAATCCTGCTGACCATTGGACGCTCTCTCGGTGCTTTGCACTTGTGGGGCTTCTTATGCTGCACAGACATCAAGGACGTGCGTTTCGTGATCAATTATGATATGCCCGGATGCTGTGAAGACTACGTGCATCGCATTGGGCGAACAGGGCGCGCCGGAGCTCAGGGAACAGCGTACACCCTGTACACAGCTACGAATGCAAAGACGACAGGTAGAGAGCTGTTGAAGATCCTGCAAGAGAACGGACAAGAGATTCCGCAGGAGTTTGTGAGGGTAATCCTTCATCTTGCTGTGTTTGTTACTTTCTTGACAATCTGTCAGTTGGTTCAAACTTTGGGTGGTGGTGGTGGTGGAAACCGTCGATGGGGCGGCGGAGGCGGGGGAGGAAGAGGTTTCGGCGGCGATCGTTACTCTGGTGCGAACAGCATTCCTCTGGGAGGAGCACGACGCTATTAGTGGGGATGTGTCGATACTTCATATCTATTCGATTCTGTTAGAGTTGATTTGTACTTTTGTCTTCAATTATCGTGAACGGACTAAATTGTCCCACAATTCTTGCTTCTTTTGCACGCCAAGCATGAGTCACTTGCAGAGCACGAGTGCAGAGGAGGTGTAGAGAAGCCCACAAGAGTCAGAGCCCACTCACAAGAATCAGCCATCAAAACTCAAAGTGGCATTCGCGAAATCTGTTCATTATAAAACAGCGCTCGTGCTACTCCTTTACTCGTCAGCCTGGGCCTTCTGGAAAGACTCCATCTTCTGACGGATGCGGTCCTGTCTCTGAGAGGCGCAGAGCTTGGCGCGCTTGATCTTCTTCTTGGGCGGCAGCTTCTTCTCGGTCTTGACGTGAGCTGCACATCAGAGTCAGGAAGCAGTTCAACGCGAGCACACGATCGTGCAAAGAAAGGAACAAGAAGCTCAACACAGGACAAGAACCTACCAGGATCCTCCCTGATCTTCTCGTAGACAGACTCCCAGACCTCCTCCATGTTCTCAGCGTTCACATCGGCCTCGTGGTACTTGCTGAAGTGGGTCTTGTAGAGCTCGGGATCCTCCTCCTCGAGATGCTCCATGTAGCCAGCGACGTGCTTGCCGAGGATGTACTCGTGCACGGTCTCAGCAAAGTCCTCCTGGTCTCCGCATGGGTAGCGGCGGACGGAGTGAGGGATGTCGAGTCCACCGTCGAGAGCTCCCTTGAGAGCACCGAAGATGCGAGCACCAGTGCTGGTGGTCTGGAGACCGACGTCAAGGCAGACGCGGAAGGGCTCGGGGTCCTTGCTCTTCTTGTCCTTCTTGCCCTCGTTGTTGGACTTGACGGTGTAGTCCTCTCCGCTAACCTCCTCCTGGCCCTTGTAGAGCTCGTCGAGGTTGAGCTTCTTGAGCACACGGCGAGCGAGCAAGAAACCGGTAGCGTAGCAAGCAGTCCAGTTCTTGAGACCAACAGCGCCGGGGAGTCCGTACTTCAGGGGGAGTTCCTTGGAGCAGGCAGCAGCAAGGATGCGGTCACCCTTGGTGGTGGCCCAGGCGATCTGGCAGTAGACGTAGCGGTTGGAGGTACGGACAATCATGCGGTACTTGGGGGTGTTGAACTTGTTCTTGTCCTGGGTGATGAGCCTCTTCCTCGCCCTGTAGTCGGTCTTGCCTTCCCTCCTCCTCCTCCTCTTCGTCTGGTACCGCTTGAAGTGAGCATTGTTCTTCACGAGCTTCACGAACGCCATGGCCTCTGCAGGATGGTCGACCGGTCGGTCTTGTTCGCTTCCTCCTGCCCCGCGCGTGCCGCTTTTTTTACCCTCTACCCCCCACCCCGTTTCCCCCCACCCCCTTCTGATGTTTCACCACCCTGTACTACCCTACCCTTTGCACATAAAACCCTGCTCAGAACTTGACCTACCTACCCACAATT
>NW_005434146.1:0-4132 GCF_000315625.1 Guillardia theta CCMP2712
GGACGTTGGTCCTGGACTCCTGAAACGGCACTGGCCCACCGCGACGAGCAGAAACAGAAACGAAGGTGTCCCAAGCATCGTCTTGTGGTAATCGCCCCGTACCTCCAGCCGAAGGAATATCAGCATGTTGCAGGCCGCGTCGAGCGCTCCGAAGAAAACAAAGATCTGCAGCCCCCCCAAGCCTCATGTCAGCTCCTTGCTCCACCCCGACCTCCCGCCTGACTCACCTTGTTCACCCACCGCACTCTGTTAAAGGCTGCTCCGATCCCCGCCATCAGCAGAGCAAGCGGAGGGAAGAACCAGCTCCGCAGCTCCAGACGCGCATCCCAGCCGCACGACACGTTGCTGGGTATGGCGTGCGGCTCTAGGATGACATGCATCGAGCTGATTGATGGGAAGAAGAAGTCTTGCTGCCGGAGAGCTGCGACCTCGTATATCCTCACCACCAGCCAAGGCACGGCCACGAGCAGAGCGATGAGCTGACCGGCTCTCGAGGACATGAAGGCGGTGATGGGCTCCCATGAGAAGACAGACAGGAGAGGATCGTGACGGTAGACGTGCCTGTCCTTCAAGGCAAGGTCCATGAAGTTACCGGGCTGCTGGGTGTAGTTGCGCACAAACGCATCTAGGAAAGACGCGTGGTTGACCTCGATGATGCTTGATTCTCTTCGACTGTTCGGCTGATTTTCTGCTTCTTGCGTTATGTCTATTGGCATTGGATGCTCGCGAGGTTCCTCTCGCGTCGAGGAAGTCACTTCGACGTAGGCATGCGGTCGCAGGACGTCCTCAGGGGAGAAGATAGTTTCCATCTCTTGCATTCCTAGGGCGCTGGGTTGCAAGGGATCAGGAGGGATCAGCTAGAGGAAGGAGGTAACATGATCTAGGGAAAGGAGGTCGCGCCATTTTGGTTCTCGGTGCTGCCTGGGTACACTCAGGTTCTGACGCGAGCTGGCAGCCCGTCTCTGAGAGTGTCACTGGACGAGCAGCGCCGTCCTCTGCTCCGCCATGGTGCAAAAAATCGATTTTTGGGTGGCTACTAACCCCCTTGTTGAAGGGTTGCTGAGGTACCCCAATTAAAGTTTTTCACCCCTGGTTTAATCGTGTTTATGACCGGTATGCTAATGTATTGCACCGGTGGTCCATGTAGGCCCGTTTCAGGGAACTAGTTTTAAATACTAATAAATGGTTGTGGTACTACTGGAATCACTATGTAAATTACAATTTAAATCACTTTTAACATTGGTCCACAACACATGGATTGAATTCAAAAATGCAACCGCACCGACCTGTCTGACGGTTTACTATATCAATGCGTCATTGCGAGTAGTTCTTTCGTCATCTTTCGTCATTCATTAGTCGCAGAATAGATTCTTGTCTCATCAAGACGACTTCAGGACCAGGAGGAGGAGGAGGAGGAGGAGGAGAATTGAAAATTGTCGAGTAAATCGAGAGTAATCAGATGCCCCGAGAACAATATCACTGATTTACAGAAAAGAAACGTGTGTTTCTCATCCAATTCATAGAGACTATGATTCGTTTTTTCACAGATGACAGCCTGGTATTTCTCAATAAAAAAACAAACAATCTTGTGTTCATCCTTGTATGTAACAATCAATCATTCAGTTTCACTGCAGACCTTCTGACGGCACTCTCATGACGACTTACACGACATGATCTGTGATTTACCTTAAGTCTCCCATGCTCAAGTCATAGATGTTGATTAATGACGAGCAGACAGAAAACCTGCTCTAACGTCTTCGAAAATGTCGAAGCCCGTCGGACATCACGTGAAAAATCGATCTCGTGTCTCATTTTGTGAAATGTGACTATGATGTTGATATAATCGGCTGCTTTTGATGAACCATTTAGATCTAGGCAATGAGATTGAAAGATGAGCATACTGCATTAAAAAATGGCTAGCGTTTGCGAAAGTTGGAACAAAATCAAACATCATACGAGAAAAAGTACCAATTACTGAAAAAAGTGGAACAAACCAATCGTGCATTCATTTGCAAATAAAAAATAGCACCTAACTTACTCACATCTCAGGTTCCTATACGCTACATACCTCTTGTGCCCCTCCGTCGTCCTCAGATCCATAAACCCCTTCACCAGAAGCTGCAGCTCGCACACGTGCCCCGCTACCCCCAGCTCCCTCGTCCTCTCCGTCACCACCCGTAGGTTCAAAAGTACGTCCCTGTACCCCCCCGTCGTCCGCGCGTCGAAGCTCGGGTCCAGCCTGTTCTTGATCCTCATCACCACGATCTCGGGGTCTCCCAGGATCCGCTCCAGACACTCGCACAGGTCCTCGAGCTGCTCGAAGACGATGCACTGCCGCACCACGTCCAGCAGCCTCGACACGTCGTTGTTGTAGGATCGCACGAGCTTCTCCACCGCCCGGTCCACGCTCTTCATCGGCGCCCATCGGATCCGCTGCTGAAGCTCCTCGTCCTCCTTCGCCTCCCTCCACCCGATACACTCCACCGACCCGTTAAATCCATGGGGCAGAGCCGGGAACAAGCCCCTCGACTCCTCCGCCAGCTCCTGTACCTTCTTCCGGAAGATCGGGTCGGCAAACACCGCCTGCGCGTACAGCTGGTCTAGCGACACCACCCGCGGGTCCTTGCTCAGCGGCCACACGCTCTTGCTCGGCACACGCAGCGAGGAGGACCCGCCCTGGCTCCTCCTCAGCATCCACTCCAGCGGGCTCGACGACGACTCTAGCGGGCTGTCGGGGTCATGCACGCGGCTCTGAACCAGCGTGGTCGGGACTTGGACCTGCGAGACCAGCTGGCCGATGCGCTCCAGGGTCAGGCGGCTGGTTTGGGAGGAAGAGAGAGACTGCCAGAGGTCGTTGTACTTGAGAAGCTCCGACTTGACGTTGTTGAAGGCCCTGTGAAGCAGAAATTGTCTTCCGATGGTCAAATAAAGCCAATAGGCAAGTAGCAAGTAGTTACTGTACCCAAAGGTGTCGACGGTTGGAGGTGACCTAAACCATTGGGTGTAAAGTGCCACACCACCGCACGATGTGAAGATGCAGTAGAAGGGCAAGACTGTCATCATGTACTGCTCTCGAAACTCGATCACCATCCCGAAAGAAAAGTCCCCAATGCCCCAAAAAAGATAAGGAGCAAGAACATCTGTATCTAGAAAGGCATGGCTTATTTCAAAAACACCTATGACGTGAAACATGGACGCGAACATCGTCTTCGGTACCCGTCGATACCCTAGCCTTGCCGTCACTACCGCCAAGACGCATACAAGAGGCTGAACAAAGGAGAAGATCGCTGCAATTATCTTCGGTAGTAGAAACTGAACGCTGAAACTCATCCGAGCCCCCCTGTAAGCCTCGCCCTCCTTGCACACTCCCATCCCCGGCCTCTCTCTGCACGAGAAGCTCGTCCAGTCCTTCCACGCCTTCCCCGACACACTCCCTACTTCCTCCCCGCTCCCCACCGGCTGCTCCAGTATCGAGAGGTTGAAGGCGATCGGGTCGTAGCCCGCCAGCTGCTTGTCAGGGTTGAGGCTGAAGTGCCAGCCGTTGGCCTCCGCCGGCGGAGCGAAGAAGAAGTAGAGCGTGTTGTTCACCGTCTTGGTGGACGCCGGAGATCGCTGGTTGCAGCTGTCAAGCATGAGAGAGAAGTTGGAGACGGAGGCGCTGGGAACGGAGGCGCGAGGAGCTTGATCGCGGTATTCTTGTATGTGCAATCTTGCGACATAGACGGAAGTAGCTTTGTTTTGCAGGAATCCGCTGAGATCAGAAGATTGGGAGTACATGTACGTCAGGAACGCTGCGACGGCAAGAAGCACGACCTGCGTTGTAAGCTTCTGCAACGCATTGCTCACAGGGTTGGAAGAAAACATGACGCTCGAGGTCATGGTATTCTGTATCCCGGTGACGATGTTTCGTAGCTTCTCGTCCATGATGCCTGCAGGATACTTGCCCTTGTACTTCATGAAAGATCTTTGCGAGAATTCAACCGAATCCCTTTTAACAAAACTGATTGATTGAGATCTCCAAAAACTGTCAATTCTTGAATCGATTGCCTCTGACATTTGACTCATGCTGACTTGGATTGACACATCTTCCACCTTCGAAAAAACATTTCCCTGGCAAACCATGCCCTCTCGT
>NW_005434145.1:0-4128 GCF_000315625.1 Guillardia theta CCMP2712
CCTCCACCTCTTCCCTTAGCTCACCTTAACATCCACAAGCACGTCATCAAGAGGTTCAGGAAACTGCCAGCTCATGGCCCGATCGGTCTCGGAGAACATCACTCCTCCTCTCCCCTCTGTCAGATCTCGCTTCCCCCAAGACAGCAGCGTCACGTCGAACTCCAAGGTCGCAAACGGCTTCATGCCATCCCAAGGGGGGTTTGCTCCGTAGCCATACGCGCCCTTGACGATGAAGTTGGCTCGCTCCCCTTGCTTCATGGTGGAGACGCCGATCTCGAGTCCTCTCACAATCTCCCTCTTGCCATACCGAAACACCAGCGGGTCGTTGACTGTCCTGTTGAGAAAGCACTTGTCCGGTTGCTGGTACACCCTTCCGACCACAACTAGGGACATTTCATCTCCCACCGACAGCTCAGGGCTCAGCCATCCAGGCTCTAGGATCTGCTTCTGCACTCCACTGTCTTCCGTGAGAGACACAGTCCTCTCGTCCTCCGAGCAAACCTCTGGGAACTCATCACCCCCTCCCCGAAGCCGCAAGGCAGCCATGTTCGCTATACCTCCCTTCCCACGGAGACTTTGTCTCTTGCATGTCCTAACTGCATGAGGGTCTAGACCCGATGTGGGAGACGAGTAGTCTCCTCCTGCTGCCCACCCCTGCCCACCCCCCAGCATCGCCAGCGCTGCTGCCAACAACCCCACCACTCTCCGCCATCGCACCATTGGGATCCCCGCAACACGTTGCAGCTTTTGGAATCCGTTACAACCCAACTATCGGGGCCCGGGGCCCGGGGGGGGCTACCAACACTGAGTGGATTACTCAGTGTTTTAAAAGTGTTTTAAATGGCAGTTACACAGAAGGTTTTAGTGTAACGGATATAAGTACCGGCGGACGTTCTTTATTCCTCTGCGCTATTCATGATCTGATGACCCACGTAATGACCCCACCCTATGACTGTCCATGACTCTATTTAAGGGGGTGGTAGGACTGAACACATTTGTCATGGGTAGTGTTGATATCACGGTAGGGGTTATCCCTCATTAGTGATCTCACGAAAAGGGTGAGGGTACATATTTCTACTACCAAAAGGGGGGTGAAACACTATCAAATAGGGGTAGAGGGTGGTCAATGGTGACAAGGAGGCCGGGGGGTGGGGTGGGGTAACGTGAGGACGTAGCTGATCCTGTCAGGGACCATCGTCATGACCTTCTTCAGCCAGGCATTCTCGAGCCACCCCTACCCCTCCATCTCCCCAGAATTTATTAATAGGACTACCCACCCCTGGTAGGCTTTCCATCCTCCGATCTGATACAGTTACGATCGTTACATCACATTGTACCCCCACCCCCTCATGTACCAGCCTTTTCCACCGTTTCACAGAATCACGGCCCCACCCCTCCATCCACCTGCCCCATCCCATGGACCCACCCCTTGCTGATAGACTTTGCACTGGACCCCCCATTCTGGAGAGCATGGTTCACGACCCACGTCACTCTCGCTGACTACACCCGTACTTATGGGGTGCAACGTACCGGTTAAATTTGTCCACGGATAAGATAAGCTCTGTACCCCTATCACTTTCATCCACTACCCCTGTACCTTCCTAGTACCACCCCTGTAAACTAGAACCCCATGCGGCTGACGTTCGATCTGTGACCGAGAGACCCCATGGTTATGCGATCAGGTACCCCTACCCCCTCGAGGGTCTTGAACAGAACACCTCAGGACCCACCCTGATCATAGCTCAGTCATCGCTTTGTATGACAGAACCCGTTCATTTCCCTCTCATACTACCCACCCCCTACCATACCCACCCCATGTTCTAGAGTCATATATCTCCCAACTGGACACCCCACCCTGTGTTGCGTCCAGTAGCAGTACCCTGACTATAGTGCCAACATCTGGGACCCGACAACCACCAGATACCTCAGTGAATTTGCCTACCCATCCCATTCCTGAAATTACCCTTACAAATAGCTTTAGACACCAGTCAAAAGTATAGGTAGGGTATTATACCCTACCTATACTTTTTGAGATCATGTTTGCCCCCACCCTACGAAAATTACTACCCCACCCCACATTGTTTACGCCCCTCCCCCTTCTATAAAGCGTTCCATCGTCCCCTGCTCCACCAAATTGCCACTCCTCCTCCTCCTCCTCCATTCCCCCATTGCGATCGCATTCCCGCCTCTCCCTCTCCTACTCGTACTCTTGAAACAAGTTTGAACTACCCATGTCCAGAAGAATCCTCGTTATCGGTGGTGTTGCCGGCGGTGCCTCTGCAGCTGCTCGTCTCCGCAGGTTGGACGAGAACGCTACCATCACTGTCTTCGAGAAGGGACCCTTCGTGTCCTTTGCCAACTGCGGTCTCCCCTACTACGTCGGAGACGTCATCAAGGATGACAAGGATCTTGTCATCGCTACCCCTGCTCGATTCAAGGAGCGCTTCAACATTGAGGTCAAGACCATGCACGAAGTCTTGAAGATCAACAAGGAAGACAAAACCATTGAGGTTAAGGACCTCAACACTGATGACACCTCTGTCGAGAGCTACGATGCTCTCGTGCTTGCTCCTGGTGCCTTCCCCATCCGCCCTCCTCTTCCCGGCATCGACCTCCCCGGAATCTTCCTCTTGCGCACCATCCCAGACAGTATGCAGATCCGTGCTTGGATGGATCAGTACAAGATCAAGAAAGCTGTTATCGTTGGCGGAGGCTTCATTGGCCTTGAGACCACTGAGAACCTCGTTCATCGTGGTGTTGAGGTGACCATCGTCGAGATGGGCACTCAAGTCCTCCCTCCTATGGATCCAGGTGCCTCCCTCAAGTCTTCTTTCGCTTGCTTGTACTGACGCATATGGGTCGCAGAGATGGCTGAGGTCCTTCACGAGCATTGCAAGGCCAAGGGCGTCAACCTCTGCTTGGGCGATGGCGTCGCCGGCTTCTACAAGACTGACACCGGCCTTGAGGTCGCTACTCAGTCGGGCGCTCGCTACCCATGCGACGTCGCCATCCTTGGCATCGGTGTCCGCCCTGAGACCAAGCTGGCCAAGGAGGCTGGGCTTGAGCTCGGCAAGCTGGGAGGGATCAAGGTTGACGAGCAGATGCGCACGTCTGACCCCAACATCTGGGCTGTGGGCGACGCAGTGGAAGTGAAGGACTTCGTGACGGGACAGATGGCGTTGATCCCCTTGGCCGGGCCTGCGAACCGTCAGGTGAGATGCGGTAGTGTGAGGTCGGGGAGGGGAGGCTGACTGGGAGTGCTCAGGGTCGCATTGCTGCCGACGCGATCAACGGGCGATCGAGCACCTTCCGTGGTGTGCAGGGCACTGCTGTGTGCGGAGTGTTCGACAAGGTGGCGGCGGCAACCGGAGCGAGCGAGAAGACGCTCAAGCGGTACGGGATCCCCTACGAGAAGGTCTACCTTCACCCCAACCATCACGTTGGCTACTTCCCCGGAGCCAGGAACATCAACTTCAAGCTTCTCTTCAACCCTCAGGACGGAAAGATCCTCGGAGCTCAGGCGATCGGAGAGGCTGGCGTGGAGAAGCGTATCGACGTCGTTGCCATGGCGATCCAGCAGGGCATGACGGTGTACGACCTGGAGGAGTCAGAGCTGTGCTACGCTCCTCAGTTCGGAGCTGCCAAGGACCCTGTCAACCTTGCCGGTATGGTTGCCGCCAACTGCCTCCGCGGGGACGCTCCTGTGATTCAGTGGGAGCCGATCATCAAGGGGGAGTGCGACCCCAACCACGTGCTGGTGGACGTACGAACCAAGGGCGAGGTGGCAAACGGCATGTTCACTGGTGCTCGCAACATCCCCATCGATCAGATGCGCGAGCGCATGTCTGAGCTCCCCAAGGACAAGCCCATTTACGTGTACTGCGGGGTTGGAATCCGAGGATACAACGTGGTGCGCATGCTGAAGCAATGCGGGTATGACGCATACAACGTGCCGGGAGGATGGACTACATACAGTTTCTTGTCAAAGTGTGTCAAGTAGACTTGCTAGCTGATACTTCTGTTTTCTAATTTGAGTGAATTGTTTTTTGTTGAATACATTTGGCACAAAATGAGAAGAAAACAAACAAAGAGACAGTTTCCAAATTTGTTGTCAAGGAAGAAAGAACA
>NW_005434144.1:0-4113 GCF_000315625.1 Guillardia theta CCMP2712
GCGATCGAAGTCCTCGGGACGTACTTAATCAGGGGGACGACGTTGACTGCGATATCAGCCTGGTCGGGAAGCCATAAGCGTACGATTTGAGCACACACACATCCCCATCCGTTTCACCATCTTGAAGTGCTCTGTCGACCGAGTTCTGCACCATCTGCACGTTCTGCGTGAACTGATTGTCTCCTGGACCGAGAGCTGACAAACTCAATGAGACAGTCTGACATGGATTAGCCGACACAGCATTTTTCAATACGATCGCAAACTTGATGTCCTGCTGTTGAGGGATGGAATAGAACATGTTGTTGGCTGTGTCATCCTGATTCACCGTCAAGACAGTTGTGCCTGCAGACCAGCTGGTAGTTCTGTGCAACGTTCCACCATTGATGACATCAATGAAGTGGGATGTGGGAGGATTCGATGGCGCTTCGAGTGTCATGGTGTCCCAGTTGAATGACGGGCAGGCTGTGATGATTGGCTGTGTGACAGTCTGTGAGCCTTGCAACCCTGACAGAGTGATTTGCGCCAAGTTGTTTTGTCCTGCACTGTTGGATTGCGTGGAGACCCTGTAGTTACTCCGGAGGGTGATGCAAATGTAGTTTGTGACATCAGGGCGAGTGGTTGTTTGTCCGATCTTGTACTTGATAAAGCCAGGTGCGGCGACGTATCCAACAGTGTTGCCCATGTTCTCCACGCTTTCTGCATTCACAACAGTAGAGCCCTTCGAAACTGTCACTGTCACAGGACATGCAGCATTGCCACTGTTAGAATTCTGCCAGTCCCACGACAAGACATACGTGTTGCGTGCAGTCATAATCGTTGACACAGTGATCTTCAGCGCTCCACCAAGCGACCAGTCCATTTTGGGACTTACGGCCTGCAAGGTCGGGTCACCAATATCAATCTCCGTAGGATTGCCAGCAGAAGAGCACATGTCCGTCAAAGGGATGCCACCGTTCAGTCGATTGCTCATCACAGTTATCTTTGGACTGTTGGTCTGGGTTCCACAGAGGCCTTGAAGACTGATCACAGACCCAGAATCGACATTGAAGTTTGGTGTCATAGTAACAAACACGTGCGTAAGCGATCCGGGATCACTGGAACTCTGAAAGATCGACGTCCTCAGCTTGTTGCCGACCACCTCGATGATCTTGGAAGACGGTGAGACATCATTGCTCATCTGAGCAGACACGGAAGTTGAAGATGTGCAGAGGTCGTTGTTTTGGCAAATCTGTCCAGACAAGACAGCTTTGAGACTCTGGGAAGCTTGAGTATTGGATCCAGTCTTGAGTTTGAACGTGAAGGTTACCACCTCTCCAGCCTGAATGTAGTTGCCAGGTACAAGCTCGAATGACATGGTTCCAGCAGAGTCGAAATAAGCTTGATTCAAAACCTTGTTGGTCCCTGTTGATCGGAACTTGGCAGTACGAATGCGTTCGGTGTGCCAGCCTCGCACTGGCATTTGGACTGGTAGAGGTCAATGTTGCCACTCGTGTTGCTGAGCCCGACAGTCCCGGTGAGTGAAACTGAGTTGGGTTCACGGAAACAGAGTAGATTGTCGCCGAGCTGATCAATGTCACTGTGATGCAGACATCTTGACTGGGCCCGTCGTTGTTTCCAGCAGCGGCCGCATATACAAACGCCGGCGCTGCTACTGTGCCGACTCCACCTGCTCCTTTCTGCACAGGCATGGGAGGATGGTCGGTCCCAAACCTCACAGATCGGTACTGGTCGAAGGGAACTTGGTACACCAGGTATTCACTTGTGCATGGAGTAGAAGGGAAGCTCGTGAGGTCTGATACAGCACACCCAAGAGAATTTCCCTCCGCTTGGTAAAAAGCAACGTTGGCGAGCTGATACCATTTCTCATCAATGCCACCTATCGGTGGCAATGGTCCAAGCCCGTTCTGCTTCCCGTTCACGTCGTAGTTCTGGTACATAGACACCTTGTTGATGTACACGCCGGTGATTTGAAGAGCTGTCGGCATGTAAAGTCGCAACGTTTCTCGCTGAGAGTCCCAGTAGCACATGGAGAACGCGTTTGCCTTGATCTGCTTGAGATCAAAGGCATTGGAAGAAAGGTCTTGCACGATCCCATAGCATCCGGCTATCCCAGGCCCTGTGGCCGCCTGTTGTGATGAAACAGATGCCGAGGCAGCCCATGGCTTGTTGATCACCTCCGAGATGCTCACAGATGCAGATGGATTGTTGAGCCATTGTACAGTGCTCTCAGTGGTATCCGATCTGTATGCTCCAAAGAGGTTGGAGCTTCCAGAGAACCTGGGGAGGAAGATCTCGATCACCGTGTTGGCTGACAGGATGTCCGAGCCCGACTTCCATGATCCCAAGGAACCCCAGTAGATCTTCATGTCGGTCGCCTTTAGATCAGTGACACCTCCTTCCAGCTGCAACTGAGCCATCTCGGCGACCGTGTACTTCACGCCTCCCGATGTCACCACGGCTGCCAACGTCCTCCCAGCGAACAAGCTCAAAAGAAGCAAGGCTGCCTGCTCAAAAGTCTGTGAGAAGAAAAGGAAACGCAAGAAAACAACTATCTCACCCCCCATTGGAGACAACATGCCCGCGCACGCTGCATGCTCGCAAGCGTGGAGCTACCCCTGGCAACACCCTCACGTGTCCGAGGGACTTTATCAAGCCCTCGCGGAGGGGAGAGGGTCGCAGGTCCACTTTGTACCACAAATATTTGCTCAAATCGAATTCTGGTACCACCTGAAGCGGGGCAACAATCATGCCGATGCCGTTACATTGCTGGTGGTGGTGGGGTACTTCAAAAAACTAGCCGTTATGCAGCGAGTAGGTCCGTTCGTTCTGCGGTACCTCACTTCCCCCTGGTACCCCCTTTGCCGTCGGTGATTACCTGCACCTTACCATACCTGCATCACAGGTGGTGGGTGGTAACCCACCCAACTCAATCCCTTTTATGAGAGGAAGGGTTTTTTATCAGGTTTGCGTGATTTTCAAACAATGGTCTCTTAATGTTGAAATCATTAGCAAAATATGATTTGCACCATCCAATAAATTGCATTGGTCATGAAATTTGAATTTGCGTATCAAACGTTTAGTCAACACTTTTCAATACAACACCTCGCAGATATCTCAAAGTGTCTGACAGATGCAGGACAAGAGCATAAGGTTTTGCCCAGCAGGGTGGACACGCGCGGCCCTTCTCATCATGATGCACACTGAGATGCAAGCGGCCTGAAACACTCATTGACTATCATCCTTGCGCGAATGAATATGTTGAATCGGAGGCCTACGACTGAAGTCATCTGGAAGGATCTCTAATCTGTACAATAACACGATCGAGACACCTGTCCTCGCCCGTCCGAGGCTTTTATCAGGCTTCGCACTGACTTACAGTGATGTCACTGAGCGTACTGAGCCTAGTCCCGGAACCACTGCCAAATAAGTCCGGGAGTAAATCCTGTACTTGTCTGTACCCAGTACGGTACAACATGTCACACCCCGAAGCTGTACGGGTTGCAGATGTCTACAGCAAATGGCAGACAGCCTGGCAGTACGGTCTCATGAATGATGATCCCGGGCTCTCCGCCGGCGGCGGGCCGGGGGGCCGGCGGCGGCCGGCCGGCGGGGGGACCCGGTATCGGACGACGGATCGCATGCCAGCCGTGCCAGTCAGATAGCGCCGAGTCAACCGGCCGTAAACCAACACGACTGGGCCATTACGTGTTTATCGAACTGGGGCGGCAATCATGGCATAGTACGCCGGTTTGACGAACTTCCGCCGGAAGCCTGAGGAGACGGTCTGGGCCTACTAAGCCGTCTTGCTAAGGTCCCGGCTCATTTCTGGATGCTTGGGTTTCACATCCTTGCATACAGTCTATCTCTCATGTGAAAGCTCCTCAATTCTGGTTCAATCGTGTGCATTAAACTTGGTCTTGACTCAGCAAAACCTGTCTTGTTGCACTGAGCCGCTGAGGTCGATCCAAGTAATGCGGCATTACTTTGGCATAGTACAAGTCTAACAAACTTGTGCTCCGTCATCACACCGCGGTTGAACGGTTTATCAGAGCCTGAAGCCTAGTAGAGAGACGGTCGGAGAGTTCGCCCCCCCCGGCGGGCCCGGGGCGGCCC
>NW_005434143.1:0-4104 GCF_000315625.1 Guillardia theta CCMP2712
CTCAATATTGCTTTCAACCAGCCATCGCCATACTATCAAAGAGCATCTCGAATGTTTCAACGCATCTATTACATGATCCATGAAAACTTGCTTCCAATCGGATGAAGCACATACCTTCCCCTCCCCTCCAGCCATTGCAACGTGCTCCCTGGAAGGAACGCCACTTCATACCCCGACACGCCATACAGAATACATCGGTGACAGGGGTATTGTCGCTGCAGAACAATCAGAAGAGAACGATTTATCCCATAGAAACATTCAGACCTTCATCAGTGTCTCCTAAACAGCCAACAGCACACCACGCGGCTTGAAAGCTCCTTGCTCCTGATATTTGTTGTGTTATAGCGAGGCGTGCTGAACGCTAGCCCAGGATGCGAGCTCTGACCACGAGATTGAAGAAGCGAAGAGCTATAAACTCATTACATCCCGCCACCTCCAGTCAGCCAACTGCTCATTTGGTTTGGAGACAGGTCATCTTTCTGTGTAAGGACATGGTAGGTCCAAACAGTTTCCTTCCGTCGCTGGCAGCCTTCTTGTTTGTCCTCTGCCGAGTGGCGAAGAGAGAGCGCAGGAGCATGCTCGGATCGATGCAGCAACCCAGTCATAGTCTGAAACCTCGGGGATCAGGGAGGGAGGGAGGGAGGGAGGGAGGGAGGGAGGGAGGGAGGGATGGGACCGGCGGGTTTCAAGGAGGGAGGGAGGGTACGGAATGTGAATTGTTTTTAAAAGGGTATTCATTCACCGACCCCCAATTTTCCGCTCGATGACAGGGGTGATTAAAAAATCTTCTTTTTTTTATTCATTTCTTTTTATATTTTTTTATCCAGTCGCAATCCACGTGACACCTCAAACACAGTTAATATTATTTTTAATTAATTGAAAAGAGGCTTTATGAGGTATAGTTTTAGCTGAAACGATGCTTCTCAACGACGGTTTCCGAGGGGGTAGGGTTCTTTGTGGTTGCTCTGAACAATGATCACGTAAAGCCAAACTTACTACGGGTCTATTTCATATAGAAAATGACCCGTTCTACGCGGACACAACCCCACCCCCTGAAACATTTTAGCCCTCCGATGGCTGAAAGTCAAAAGTCTTATCTGGGGGTGGGGTCATGGGAGAGGAGCGGAGGAACGTGGCCTTCAAGGTGTTGAGGGGAGTGGAGGAGGAGGGGAGGAGCGGGGGGACCAAGGAAGAGAGCATGGGGAGGAAGCAAGAAAGTCGGAGGTGAAGTAACCAAGACAAAGGAGGAGGAAAGATTGTTATGCAGGGGATAGGAAGAATGTGCAGGAGATAAGAGGAACGTGCAAGGGAAGGTAAGTAGGGAGAGAACCGTTTTCTCCTGTGTATCTCAACATGAGATATTTATACATGACATCAGTTTCAAGTCGCCCTAGAAACGGAAAGGAGGTGAAAGTTGAGAAGACAGACATAGAATGCCAGTCACGGAGATAGAAGACACTAGAACAGGGAAGGGGGAAAAAGAGAAGCGCTTGAGGCAGAAAATGTCCCAATACGAAGATCTTCTTCGCCCAAGACGTTTCTTGCCACATTCTGACATCACTTACCTTGCAGCGGATGCATGGGCACAAGCGAGCCCCCAGGGTGATCTCCTCCTCCTTCCCCTTCCCCTCCTGCTCCTCCTCCTCCTCCTGCTCCTCCTCCTCCTCCTCCTCCTCGTCAGCGATCGTTGCATGTTCCCTCGAGTGCATGTGTTCCCTCGGAAGAAGCGAGGAGAGGCTCAGAGGACGAACCCCCTGGCCCTTACCCTCAGCGACGTTGAAAGTCTCTACCACATGAAGCAAGACGATGCCGCAGCTCATCTGGTGCGATCTAGTGACGACCTCCTCCTTCCTTTCCTCTTCCTTTCTTCCTTCCTTTGTTCTTCCATTCTTCTTCCTTTCTTCTTCCTCCCATTCTTCTTCCTTCCTTTGTTCTTCCATTCTTCTTCCTTTCTTCTTCCTCCCATTCTTCTTCCTTCCTTTCTTCTTCCTTCCATTCTTCTTCCTTTCCTCTTCCTTCCATTCTGTAACCACCCGTACTGATGGGGCTCTCTCGGCCACCAGGGGTGTACTTTCCTCTTCCTTCCTCTTCCTGTCCTCTTCCTTCCTCTTCCTTTCCTCCTTTTGTCTTTCCTCTTTCCTCCTCTTTCCTTGCCCTCCTGCCTGCCTGCCTGCCTGCCTGCCTTAACGTCCCTCTCCTCGTCTCTTCTACTCCCTCCTCCCTGACTTGCATCCCCCAGGGCATCTCAGTCACTGCTCTGCGTAACGCGTGCAGGCGTCTTGGTATCAACAAGTGGCCGTACACCAGAAATCAGGACGAAGCTTCCTCCTCCTCTCCTCGACACTTGGAGGTGCTGGCAGGCGGCTCGTCATCACCAGTGGCAGCAGCAGGAGCACCTGGAGGAGCGACAGGAGTATCAGACTTCTTCGCCACTCGTTCCGTACCACCCTCGTTGGCTTTTCCTGTTGAAGTTCCTCCCCACCAGCAAGCAGTCTTGTCCTCCTCTGGTGCCCCAGTCTCTGTCAGCTCCTCCTCTTCCTCCTCCGCTACCAAGCTTGTTCTTCAAGTACCCTCCCCTCAACCCCGTCTTCCTTCTCCTCCTCCTTCCTTGCAGCCGCTTTCAGGCTTGCAAGATGGCGGCGTACGAGGGCAAGGAGGGGCAAGAAGCACTCAGTTAACCGGGGATACTGTCCTGTTCTCAGCCATGCAGGGCGGCGGGTCATCGCTGGAGGGTGTGGGGCATGCGGCGGAATTTCCTCCTCCGTCAAGGAATTTCATTGAGAAATACGTCGCCGATGACGATGACGATGATGAGATCTGACCAAGATGCACTCGGATTCAGGTTGGATGATGATGATGATGATGATGATTATCGTGAGCATGAGGAGGACGAGGAGGTCGAGGAGGACGACGAGGACGACGAGGAACGTTTGTACAGACGTCGGGTATCCATCTTTTTCGTAATTTTCTAGGGTTTCAATCAGTCTGACTGATATCTCGAAAGCTTACCAAGGAGAGGAGGAGGGACAGGGCAGAGCTCGAGGCTGGCGGAGGGGAGAAGCTGTAAAGTTTTGGGGGATTCTTACATGATACATTCTTTTCTGCTGTGATTCAAACAATACTTTGAGTTTGGTTGACATACTTTACATATGAAGTTGTAAAGAGCTGATTCATTTCTTGATTCATTTCTTGATTCAATTTTCTTGCTTCATTTCTTGATTCACTTTTCTTGATTCGTTTGTTTCCTTCTTGTGGCAAAACTCCGCAACACTCTTTCATCTCACGTTCATTCATCAACAATCGAGAGCATGTCTTGTCTTCTGGAACTCTCCATGCTGAATCTCCCATTCTACCTTCATTGTTCTCCTTCACCCTTTCCACTTCGCCCGCTCGCCTCCCCCCCAACACAACCACAGGATCCTCCTCAAACCCCTCACATTCTCCCCGTAACAACAACTTCGATTTCTTCCCTGCCCTCCTCCTCCTCCACCACCACCTCACTCTCCTCCTCTACCACCACAACCACCGCCTCCTCTTCCTCGTGTTCGTCCTCGTCCTCCTCCCCCTCCTGCTTTTTGAAGTTTTACAAAAAAACTATTTACAGCGTAGCAACTTCACTACTCTTACACTTCGTCGTCAACATTACCTCCAGGTGCCCTCAATGAATTTGACACAATCCCATTACTATCCACACAGAATTTCTCCTTCTGCTCCTGCTCCTCTTCCTCCTCTTTCTCCTGCTCCTGCTCCTGCTCCTGCTCCTGCTCCTGCTCCTGCTCCGTCCCTTCCCTTCTCCTCCTTCCCCTTCCTCCCTCCTCCCTCAGTTAGAGTCCGAGTCCGAGTCGTCTCCCATGGTGGAGCGGTCAAACACAGTACTCGGAGTCTGCGGCGACAGTCAGCAAGAGCAAGGAAAGCCTCTGCTCACCTCAGACACTGCTGGGCCGATGTGGGGAGACGTAGTGGGGAAGGAGGAGGGCGAGGAGTAGGAGGAGATGGGACGAGTCGCCGGAGATCCGTTGAACGAGGAGGAGGAGGGGTCTTCGGGCAGCCCTTTCTCCCTCCGATCGCTCTCTGGAGGAGGAGTGAGTGGGTTAACGGCTTCTC
>NW_005434142.1:0-4083 GCF_000315625.1 Guillardia theta CCMP2712
ATACTCTTTCCCTTCTCCCTCTTCCTTACTCTCTTCCTTACTCTCTCCCTTACTCTCTCCCTTACTCTCTATCCCTTACTCTCTCCCTTACTCTCTATCCCTTACTCTCTCCCTTACTCTATCCCTTACTCTCTCCCTTACTCTTGAATTTTCGGACGCTGAAAGATGAATATCAGGACACAGTCAACTCGACTATCGAGAAACTCAACAGCCAAGAAGGTTCAGCCACACAGACAGGCAAACAAGGATCAGATGCGCAATCTACCTTTTCCCAGCTCTGATACGACTTATGGATCAGCGTTCATCTTTGTTTTCGATGTTATTCTTTCCTGCTCGCTCTACCACCCTTACACACTGAAGTTCAAAAATACTGACTCAATACAAACATCCGTCGCTTGTCCCTCCTTGCATCATGGCATTCCATCTCCTTCCTATCTCGTCAGCCTGTTTTCCGGCCCCCGTCAGTTTCCTTTCTCGGCGTGAAGTGCGGATCGGAAACAAACTTGCCATGAAGATTGAAAGAAGAGACTAACAGGACTCCGTGAACAACACTCTTACAAGTCACTAAGGCCCCCTTTTCGCCGCGGCCGCTGCCTGCGCCGCCCGGGCCCGGGACTGTTAGTGGCACAGGCTGCGCCACTGCAATGCTCTGAGCCGCCAGCCGGGCTCCCGGACTCCGAATCGGAAGGGGCAGTGATCCGGCGCAGGCGCGGCCTCGGACCACTGGTAGTGTCACTGTCCGTGATCGGCGGACGGGCCGCCGCCGGGCCGCCCCCGGTTCAACTCGGCGACACCGTGCCGATGGGCGGACCCGCCATGACCGTATCGGACGGCCCAGGGCCACCGGTACGGTAACGGTGGCCGGGCGGCCCGGCAGCGTGCTGGCAGCCGCGGACTCAGGCCCTGAGTGCCCGGCCAGTTTTCTTTACTTTTTGCCTTTACTCAACATTAAGTAAAAATCAGTACGAGCCTCCTCCAGTGTCGCCATCAGTGTACCGCAATTCATCATTTTACAATTTTACCTGGTACTTAATTTTAGCTGGTAGTGAAGATGGTCGTCAGTTGGTACAAAGTAGCGCCAATAATGCAAATAGTCGTAGGTCTAGAAGAGGGGAGGTAGGGGTGGTAGTGTTGATCTATATCTTATGGGGTACCATTTGTACTGGTTTTGTTGCCTTTCAAAGGAAAATGGGGGTGGGTTAATCAAATGCGACTAGGGGGTGGGTAGTCGCAAAGACTCATTCAGCACGTCAGTTGTGTGATGGCGCAGTCAAACTGTAGAGGCGATGCGACGACAACTGAGCAGGAGGAGGAGGTAGGAGGGAGGTAGGAGGAGGAGAGAGGAGGGAGGATAGGAGCGCAAGGGCAAGGAGATGAGGAGAGGAAGAGAGGAAGAGGCTAGCTACTGGGAGGACTCGGACCACTCAGTGTCAGAGAAGGTAGCCAGTGGCGCGGCGACTCGGAGGAGGAAGTGGAGAGGAAAGAATGAGAGGAAACAGGCTGAGGGGCGGGGGGAGGGGCAGAGGAGGAGAGGACAGTGGAAAGAAAGAAGAGAGGAGGGAGGAAAGAGAATTGAACCAGAAAGAGAATAGAAAGAGGTGCAAGTGTGTTGAGGCGAAGATGAGAAGCTGAGTGAGGAGTGAGGAGGGAATAGAGGAGGCAGTATATGATATGATATGATATGATATGATATGATATGATAGGATATGATAGGATAGGATAGGATAGGATAGGATAGGATAGGATAGGATAGGATGGGATGGGATAGGATAGGATAGGATAGGATAGGATAGGATAGGATAGGATAGGATAGGATAGCAGCGAGCATGACAGGATACGGTGATAAAGGAGAACATGACAGGAGGGTAAGGGGACAGGAGTGGATTGGGGGTGCTTGCAAAGATGATAAGACGTAGGGCGAATGGTGCACACAAGCTGTGGTCTAGGACTTGTGGGAGCACATGTTCTGCGGTCATGGTGGATGAAGCGAGCGAATGAGGAGGATGCGCAGCTGATTGATCCTTCCCAGGGCTTAAAGCATTCCTGAATTCCCGTCTCTGGTCGGTGTGGCTAGGAAGCGACTAAAGGATGAACGGAGCAGGTCAAGGTATCAATGGAGGTGAGGGAAGGTAAACGCCAGATACATCGAGTGGATTGCTCACTTGAAAATGACCGGATGTCGACAAACCTGATAGCACCATAGCACCATCCCTTGAAACAGTTGCTCTTTGAGGATGTGTTGATACACAACTTGACGGTTTAGCAAACACCATGGGGGGAATGGTATCTCTTGTACGAAAAAAGAGAAGAAACCAGACAAGCAACCAACTGTGTTTGTCGGAAAGTTGGGATTCGGAGGAAGCTGCTTGTTCAGAGTAGGACAAGTGCTGGGGAAAGGATCCTTTGGAGTTGTCAGGATTGCCCAACACAACAAGACAGGGTTCTTGTATGCTCTCAAAATCCTGAAGAAGGTGGAAGTGCTTGGTTCGCGTCAGGTAGTTTTGGCTGTTGTCTTGTTTGAGAGAAAGATTGGAAATGACAATCATCGAAGGTTGAACACATTCTTGACGAGAAACGAATCATGGAGATTACGAATGGACATCAAGCAATCATCACTTTGTACGGAACTTTCCAGGTGAAAAAAAGTTCTGTCCTGCAAGTAGGGAGAGGATAATTGAGATTAATGTGATCAGGATGAACGAAATCTGTACATGGTGTTGGAACTTGCGCAGGGTGGAGAAATGTTCAAATTGCTAAGAAGGCTGGAAAGGTACTGACTGACTGAGTGATTGACTATCATTCTTTTCTCGATATCACACCACCTCTTCCTCATCATCAATTCATCGTCATAATATCTTGTTTCCTGCTCTCTCCTCCTCCTCCTCCCCTCCCCCCCTTCCCTTCCCCTCCTCCTCCGTTCACCTTCTCCTCCATTCACCTCCTCCTCCATTCACCTCTTCGTCCTCGTCGTCGTCGTCGTCGTCGTCGTCGTCGTCGTCGTCGTCGTCGTCTTAACATGCTGGTCAGGTTTGAGGTGGATACTGCCAAGTTTTACTGCGCGCAAGTCATTCTTGGTCTTCATCATCTTCATTCGATGAACATCGTCTACCGAGATCTCAAGGTTGCTGCTTACGAGATTGACAAGTTGATCGTCTAGAGATGATATCTACAAATTGATTGTCTGTTGATTCGGAAGTTGTGCGAATGATTGGGAGGCGATGATGAAGAAGTTCAGAAGTGTTGCTTTCATCCCATTCTACTTTGAAGATGATGGAGAAGATGATGTCAGAGGCGGTGGTGGTGGTGGTGATTGTGATTGTGATGATGATGATGATGGAGATGAAGATGGCGATGATTGTTCTAATCTTTCATGTTTCAGCCTGAAAATCTTATGTTGGACTCTCGAGGTAATTCTATCCTCTCTCTCTCATCACATCATAACACCGGGACAGGATACGTCAAGATTGTTGATTTTGGTTTTGCGAAGGTAAACAAGGGAGGATGATCGAATAGGAAAGGGGAGGGAGGGGAAGGGAAGAGCATAGCACAGAACAGAGGGAAGGAGAGAAGAATCTTTGTCTAAACGAAACAGAGAATGATGAAATGGAAGTGATGAGAGAATGGAGATATTACAAGAAAGAGAGTCAACAAAGATGAAAAGAACTGATTGCAACTCAGATTGTTGAGGATCGAACTTGGACTCTGTGCGGGACTCCAGGTAATTTTTATTTTTGTATTGTTGTTCTTGTTCTTGTTCTTGTTCTTGTTCTTGTTCTTGTTCTTGTTCTTGTTCTTGTTCTTGTTCTTGTTCTTGTTCTTGTTCTTGTTCTTGTTCTTGTTCTTGTTCTTGTTCTTGTTCTTGTTCTTGTTCTTGTTCTTGTTCTTGTTCTTGTTCTTGTTTTGACATCGTCTTGCAGAGTATGTTGCTCCAGAGATTATCAGATGTGAGGGGTATGGAGCTGCCGTGGATTGGTGGTGCGTTCAACTGACCCACACGAGTCCCTCCTTCCACTTGCTCCTTCTCACGTTCCTGCTCCTTTCTCACCGTATGGTCCACTCGCTCCTCGTCTACTCCCTCTCGTC
>NW_005434141.1:0-4063 GCF_000315625.1 Guillardia theta CCMP2712
GACGATGGCGTGCTTGCGAGCCTGAGGAGAGAATAAAGGAGGTGAAGCAAAAACGTGAGAGGAGGCGAAATGTGGTGCTGGGGAAGGAGAACAAGGACGTGTAGCAGCAGCAGCAGCAGCAGCAGCAGCAGGTGGAGGAGAAGGAGAAGGAGAAGGGAAGGTAGTTGGGGGGGGGGGGGGGCGGGGGGAGGGGGTCTGACTCACCCACTCGGACTTTGCGAACGTTCTCATCTCGGCGAAGACTCGCGCCTGCTAGTGAGTGAGAACGATGAAGCGAGAGATTGAAAAGGAAGTAGCGGCAGCGGCAGCGGCAGCAGCAGCAGCAGCAGCAGCAGCAGCAGCAGCAGCAGCGGCAAGGGATTTTCTTGGGATTTCAGACCTTGAAGTTGAGGAGACGGAGGTCATAGCGCACATGAGCAGAACGAGACCTGAGAGCAAAGACTTTGAAATCCCGCCATGCTGCAGTTGACCAGTCAGAAGGGACGACGACGATGACGAGGAGGAGGAGGAGGAGCATCAGGGGAAGGAGAGGGTAGTAGTGGAGGATTAGATGTACCGTAGAGGGAGGAGGAGAGAAGAAGCGAGTCTGAGTGAAACATCTTCTTGCTCAGATGCGATATGATTTGCTCCTTCCTCCTCCTAGCCAGTTGCCAGCCTTCGAACACGCTCCGCATTATCTGCATGCAGATGAGAATGCGGGAAGGAGGAGGAGGAAAAGGAGGAGAGAAACAGTCAGCAGGTGATAGCGGCGTGAACTCACAGCCATGTGCTGCCGGAGAAGAAGCTTGGAGATGCCTAGACATGCAATGAAATCCTTGAAAAGATCATTGCAGAGGAGGAGGAGGAGGCGGAGGAGGAGGAGAAGCAGCAGCAGGAAGAGGGGGGAGAGAGGTTGGAGAGGGGGAGGCTGGAGGCTGACCATGCCGGAGCTGCTTGACCTGATGGACTTTGAAGATCCATTGATCGAGCGAGAGGCTGAAAGAAGAGGAAAATGATGAGATGGGGAAGAAAAGAAGAACGGGAAGGATAAGATCGAACAAGTTGAACACGGATAAGATCGAACAAGTTGAACACGGATAAGATCGAACAAGTTGAACACGGACGAGGCCCAGAAAGACGACACCAAGGATGAGGAGGGCGGAGGCGGAGGCGCAAAAGGAGGAGGAGGAGGAGGAGGAAGAGGAGGAAGAGGAGAGCGGAGGCGAAGCAGGAGCAGGAGCAGAAGCAGGAGCAGGAGCAGGAGCAGGAGCAGGAGCAGGAGCAGGAGGAGCGGGTAGTGGTGATTGTTGCAGTAGAGGGAGTCTGACGAGCTACCCGGAGTACTCGAAGAAGAGAGTTCTTCTGTTCCTATAGCAGAGCGTCTTGAAGCGCCGCCGGAGCTCCAGGAAATCTCGCTGGTCACGACAAATATGAGAATGAAGGAGACGAGCGAGGTGAGAGGTCAGAGATTGACAAGAGGAGCAGGAGCAGGAGCGGGAGGAGGAGGAGGAGGAGGAGGAGCGGGAGGAGGAGGAGGAGGAGGAGGAGGAGGAGGAGCAGCAGCAGGTGATGGTGGATACCCATAATTCGAATGACTCGCGCTGAAGTGCCGAGAGGATGCGAGCGCGGAGAGCAAGGGTGGAAGTCAAGTCCGAGCAGTTGAGCAGGGCAGTGAAGCCAAAGAGAAGCGAACGTCGATGCTGCTTGCTGTGCAACAGGTGCAGCCGGTTGCTCCTCCTCTCCTTCTGTTCACACCTCTCTCTCCATGACACCAACGCCCTGTAGGAGCTGTCAGACCTCCCATGCTGATACCCATCGTTCTCTTTGTCGCCACCACATCCATCCTCCTCCTCCTCCCCCTCCTCCTCCTCCTCATCTCCATCATCATCATCTCCATCATCATCGTTCTCATTCTCATTCTCATTATCATTCTCCAACACAATCAGCAACCACTCCTCGCTTCGTACCATTCGCAGCTCTTGCGAGCTTGTCTTGCTATCTGCATGGACAGGTTGTAATGAAGCTTCCTCCTCCTGCAATTAATCAACAATCTCCTCCTCCTCGTCCTCCTCGTCCTCCTCCTCTTCGTCCACCTCCTCCTCCTCTTCGTCCTCCTCGTCCTCCTCGTTTTCCTCTCGTCCTCGTCGTCGTCGTACTCCTCCTCTTCGTCCTCGACCTCGTCCTCCTCGTCCTCGTCCTCGTCCTCGTCCTCCTTACCTCAGGGACCATCGTGACCACTCGCTAACCGCCAGCGCCATGAGGCGGCGGAGGAAGAGCGAGACAGCAGCGAAGAGCTTCCTTGCGAGCAGCGACCTCTCCTACAGCGAATGAGCCAAGAGAGCCAGAGGAGGAGAGAGAGACGAGGGGGGAAGGGGGAGTTGGTGGGGGAAGTTAGGGTGTTCAGTGGCAGGAGGAGAGGAGGGCAGGGAGCAGGAGGGAGCAGGAGAAGGAGCAGGGACGAGAAGGAGCAGGGACGAGAAGGAGCAGGGAGTAGGAGGAGGAGGAGGATGAGCAGCAGCAGCAGCAGAAGCAGCAGCAGAAGCAGGACTTTGCAGGTACCTGGGAGACATTCAGCCATTCCTGCAAGACTTCTCGCTCTGTCTTTATCTTCTGCTTCTCCTCAAGGCGTCGGAGGCTGCGAGGAGCTCAGCGGGTTTAGTTCAATGGAGTTTAGATTGCTCCTCCTACCGCTGCTTCCGAGCTGCTCGTTTGCGGCACAAGAAGTTCCAACCTTCCCAGCTGACGCTGAGCTGAGCGACTCGCCTACTGCAGAGAAACGTCGAGAGATGATGGATGCCCCTCCTCATGATGAGCTGCTTCAACGTAAGCTCTGCTTGCCCCTTCCCTCCCCCTCCTCCTGCCACCTCCTCCTCTCCCTCCCCACCTCATCCAGCCTCTCCCTCCCGCTCCTCCACCTCCTTCCGCCTATTCGTTCTTCAATCCTCCTTCTCACCTTCACGTACGTCTGCGTTCTTGTCTTTGCGTACCGGAAGAGACTCTGCTGAAACCTTTTCGTCGCCTTCGTCTGCATGCCTCGATCAAAGTCCACCTGAACTCTCGCCTCCCGTGCCCTCCCCTCTGTCTCCCTGGTTCTTGCCTCCCCTCTCTCTCCCTGGTTCTTGCCTCCCCTCTCTCTCCCTGGTTCTTGCCTCCCCTCTCTCTCCCTGGTTCTTGCCTCCCCTCTCTCTCCCTGGTTCTTGCCTCCCCTCTCTCCCTCTCGCCTCCATCCTCACTCACGTCATGCAGAGTTTCTCTCCACGACGTCAGGGCCTTACGGCACATGAGGATCTGCGCGCTGAAAGAAAGTGAGGGAGGGAGGGAGGGAGGGAGGGAGGGAGGGAGGGAGGGAGGGAGGGAGGGAGGGAGGGAGGGAGGGGAGATGTGGGGGGGAGGGCGAGGGGGGAGACCTTGTGATCCGGGCCAGCAATTGATCTTTGATGCGTCGCATTCTCTTGAAAAAAGAGGAAAACAGAAGCCAGTCGAGGAAGAGCAGGCGGAGCTTGAGCAGGCAGGTCTGAGGCTGTCAGTCCGCAAGGAAGGGGGGAGAGAAGAAAAATGAAACGAAATTGGAGGAGAAAAAGGAGGGACAAGGTAGAGAAATGACCAACAAGGAGGAGGAAGACGAAGGAGTTGCAGGGGCATGAGCAGGAAGAGGAAGAGGAGCAGGACTTGTGAAGAAATGGTGGGATGAAGATGATGGGGTAATGGAAGGGGAGCAGGAGGTGCAGGAGCAGGGACCTTATCGAGGAAGCGAATGAGTCTAGCACGAAACAAGGTCTTGAGCTTGAACGAGACGATCCAGACGTCCATACTCTCCTGCTTTCGCCTCAGCCGCTGGCAATGAAGTCAGTGACAAAGAGAAGCAAGCTGGACAAGGTAGGAGGAGAGAGGAGAGGAGAGGAGAGGAGAGGAGAGGACAGCAGAGGAGAGAAGAGAAGGGAGAGGAGAGGAGAGGAGAGGAGAGGAGAGGAGAGGAGAGGAGAGGAGAGGAGAGGAGAGGAGAGGAGAGGAGAGGAGAGGGGAGGAGAAGGATGGATTCTCACCATCTTTCAAGCACAGATTTGTTCCCACAATTTCTTGTAGC
>NW_005434140.1:0-4030 GCF_000315625.1 Guillardia theta CCMP2712
AGGAGAGGGAGGGAGCGGGTTGAATCACTCTAAGAGACGGTAATGGAGGAGGAGCGGGAGCTCACCAGGCGTCCATGAGCGAACAAGGCGAAGAAGTTTTTCTGTGTTGCACTTTGAAGTATATTGAATGATGACAGCATAGAACCTGACAAAACATGAGAGGCAAGCAAATACCTCGATGCTACCTCGAATTATCTGAGTTGCTGCAGTCCGTGTACACACATTCTCTGTTCTCAAACACGACCGTCTTGCATCTACAAAGTCATCAACGAAGGAGGCGAATATTGAACCATCAGAGAAGAAGAACGAGGGGGAGGAGCACAGGGCAAGCTGAATGGAACGGAGATGAAAGCAGCGTGAAGGACAGGCAAGAAAGAAGATGAGTTTTACGAAGAAGAAGGCGGAAGGAGGAGGGAAGGAGTCAAGGGAGCAGGACGAGGAAAGAGGACACAAGGAAGAAGGGAGGCAGGCAGGTAGGAAATTTCGTTCACAGGTGATGAATGCTTGGTGCTCCTGTATCGCAGTGAGTGTTGTCAGAGGAGAGGAGGAGGCTTACCGAGCAGCAGGCTTCGCTCCTCTAGCGTCAGATTGTAGTAGTGAGCAGGAACGCAGCTGCCGCTTGTCATTTGACCCTCACTCCTCATGCTCGACTACCGGAGCTGTACCGACAGCAAGCCGCTTCGTCTAGCTACAGCAGCCATGCGGCGAATGCAAGCAGCGAGTTCGAGCTGGAGGAGGGCGATCAGGAAAGAGAGGAAGAGAGGAGAGGAGGAGCAATAGGAGGAAAGTAGGAGGAAGAGACAAACAAGAGGAGAAGAGGAGAGAAGGAGAGGAAGAGGAGGTGGTCGAGTCAAGATCATGGTAAACGAAACCTCTCGCAACTCTTGCGACACCTCCTCCAGTGCATCAAGCTGTCCTGTCAACTTGGACAGCAGGGAACGAGCAGCTTCCTCCTCCCTCCCCTCCTTGCTTGTCATTCGCGCGGCTCTGAGCCATCCCTGCTCGAACAGCATTGCCCATCTCCTACGGAAGCTCACGAGCGCACAAGTCGCGAGCTCCTCAACCTCGTTGCTTCTGAATGCCCTCCCGGCTGCTTCTCCTCGCATTCCAGCAGCCGTCGGATGTGCTGCATCCAAGTGGGGAGCTGAAAGAAGCGGGTGCTCAAGGTTCTACCTGGGCGAGCGCAGCACACGCATCCTCCAGGTCCTCACGGAGAACTTCAGTGAGCGCGAGTCCGAGCATGCGCTCAACCCTAACCAGATGAAGGAGTTGAAAAACAGTCACCCTCCTTCCTCTCCTCCTCCCAGATACCTAACGAGCTCCTCATCATCGCCGTTTCCAGTCCTCTCCTTTCCTCTCCCTCGCTCCTCACTGCCAGTCAAGTCCTGACTGCTCTTCGCCCTCTTGCCCTCCAACTCGTCGGCGACATCTCGCAGCATCTCGTCTGCATCATGCATTCCTCCTCGCACCCGGAGCGATGAGCTGACGGCGAGCTCCAGGACCTCCTCGAGCCTGCGCTCCGAGATGAGGACACGAAGTGAGACGTGGAGGAGACGAGGACTGAGCAGGACAACAGCAGCAAGACGAGACCAAGCAACAAGGAAACACAATTGATGGATACATGAGGAAGTAGAGCAAGACTGCTGCATGGCAAATGGTGGAAGGCATGGGAAAACAAGATACAACAAGGAAAAAGGATACGTGCAAGGATGGTGTCTGCAAGATGTTATGCTTGTACATCATACGTCACTGAGATAGCATCTCACACATGTTATGCTTGTACATCATACGTAACTGAGATAGCATCTCACACATGTTATGCTTGTACATCATACGTCACTGAGATAGCATCTCACACATGTTATGCTTGTACATCATACGTCACTGAGATAGCATCTCACACATGTTGTGCTTGTACATCACACATCACTGAGAAGCATCGCGTATGTTTGTTTCGCTTCTGTCCCAACCTCTTCAAGTGCTTGTTCCGTATCTTCACCATTCTTCCGCGCCCGCCAAACCTATTACCGGGCCCCCCGTTGCCGCCCGAGAGGGCCATCGCCCGGCGCACCGGCGGCATAGGCACTGCGGCAGCGCGCCGCGCGGGCCCGGCCCGGGCATGTCGGGGTGATGCGATAGGACTCGGGACTCCATGATTGGCCGCGGGCGGCGTCCGATACGATACGGTCCGGCCGCCCGGCCGCGGCGCCCGGCTGCCATTGGATTCGGAGCCACCAAGACCTCCGAGGCTCACTCGGAATGAGCGAGTCATCGGATGATGTCTGCCACTGCCAGACTGAGAGATACCCGGAGACTCGATGATGAAGCGGAGGGGGTCAGAACATATCCAGCCCATCTTCTCCAACGCTGCAACATGGAGGGCGTCGAGGATGACCTCCCCCCACTTGGTCCGACTCTCAGGTTGGCAGAGCTACCCAGTAAATCCTACTATGATTCAAGACTGCACCGGCTGCAGATGGCGCGGCGATCCCACCTGCCCCGGCTGCTGTGCCTGATGACGCAGGACGCCCCCCGGCATCTGTGGTACACATCCCTGGTTTGCACGCTCTCGTCGACGCTGATAGGTTTTACTGGCAGAAGGTAAAAAGTGCCCGAGTCAAGCAAAACAAAGCAGGAACAAGATCGACCTCCGCCTGCGCAGCGCAATGTGACTCCTCTTGTCATGCGCATCTTCCCTCGCCATGTGCATGCTCGCGCTGCGCTGACCGATCCGCAGCGTGATATTCTTACCTTGCGGCACAGCCGAGGGCAAAGCTGGCGGCCGCGGACGGAGAAAGATACAATGGATTTACTGGCAGCCTCCCTCAAGGTAAAAAGTGCCTCAAGCAAAACAAAGCAGGAACAAGCTAAACCTCCTGGCACACAAGGAGCCGGCGTTACCCGGGGCCCGGTCCGCCTGGGGCAGCGGACGGAGGGAGGCTGGACACAGGAGCACGGTACCGCTCGAGGTAGTCCTCCTCGCTAGCCTCCGAGTCAGCGGTAGCCGAGACCAACACCGCCCGTGATGGCGGCGACGCGGCGCGGCAATGCCCAAGGACCGGCGTGACCCGACCGTTGCCGGGGAAAAAAGCTATGGATTTACTGGCAGAAGGTAAAAAGTGCCTCAAGCAAAACAAAGCAGGAACAAGCTGAACCTCCTGGCACACAGCGCACAGCGAGAAGCTGCACAATCACACACAAAACACAAGCCCGAAAAAGAACCAGCACTGCTGGCACCCAGACGCGGCAGCGCCAGCCCACAGCAGCAGCTGCAGGAGTCCGAGCAGCTGCAACCGCCCCAGCAGCCCTCGCGAGGGCGGCGGCAACGCAGCCGCCGCAGCCGCAGCCGCAGCCGCAGCCGCAGCCGCAACACCACCGCCACCAGCAGCAACCGCAGCAGCCGCAGCCGCAGCCGCAGCACCCGCGTCAGCAGCAGCAGCAACCGCAGCAGCAGCAGCAGCAGCAGCAACGCCAGCGTCAGCAGCAGCAGCAGCAGCAGCAACACCAGCAACAGCAGCGACCACAACCGCGCGGGCCGAGGGAGCAGCGGCAGTCCGGCCAATCGTCTCAGGAGTCTGAGCCTGCTCCTCCGCCGCGACCTACGCTGTCCCTCACCTCTGCGAGCGAGCGCCAACGACAGTTGGCGATTCATCAGTTCACTGCGGGTGACCTTCATCGGGCGGTACGGACACTACTGAGCTCCGGCATCTACAAGGCTGAATCTTTCGCTGATCTTCTTGCTGAAGCACAAGAGAAGTTCCCTGATGGTGCGTCGCCTGCCTTTGGAAGTGCTTCCGCGGATCATCTCACCCAGCAAGCGCTTGCAGTGCTGCAGGTGGATTTGACTGACATCCTCGACACCACTAGCCTGATCCAGGCGATCAAGCGCTACAGCTCCTTTGCGGGGACCGATGACCAAGGGTGGAGGATTCGGCAACACCTGTCACCCCTTTCTAGTCATGCTCTTGCGACTGGCTCTTACGCGTAGGGTGCTGCCTGGCCGTCTGCCCAACCCTTCCCCTTTTCTTTT
>NW_005434139.1:0-1205 GCF_000315625.1 Guillardia theta CCMP2712
TGATAAGGACAATGTATGAGACTTGCGCAGAAGAATGTGCAAACACTTCCACACGACGGTGAGTGTGCACGATTCCACATACACAAGAATGCTGCGCAGAAGTATCTACCAATTTCTTGTTTAACCACTCTTTTGATGAATGAGGATCAAGATCGGGGGACTAGATGATAAGCACTCCGGACACTTAGCCTCCTGGCGGGCCTCCAGGGGGTCTGAGGCGGGGCTGAAGGCTGCAGTCGGTCTACTGACCGGCCCGGCCGGCAGGATCCGTCGAGAAACAGGGGGGTCAAGGGAGGTTTTCTTCCCCCTGGGAGAAATGTCCTATGGGTTTTTGGATCTGCGATATAAAAAAGTCTTGTCTCGGTCACGTGATGTGTCACGTGACCGGTCAGGTGAGCCTGTCAGCCGGGTCACGGCCCCTGTCAGCCGGCTGACATGTCACGGGCCTGCTGACACGGTCCGCTGACCGGTCACGGCCGCCCGGAGAGATCAGGCCCCCGGCCAATCTCCGGACACTTAGCCTCCTGGCGGGCCTCCAGGGGGTCTGAGGCGGGGCTGAAGGCTGCAGTCGGTCTACTGACGGGCCCGGCCGGCAGGATCCGTCGAGAAACAGGGGGGTCAAGGGAGGTTTTCTTCCCCCTGGGAGAAATGTCCTATGGGTTTTTGGATCTGCGATATAAAAAAGTCTTGTCTCGGTCACGTGATGTGTCACGTGACCGGTCAGGTGAGCCTGTCAGCCGGGTCACGGACCCTGTCAGCCGGCTGACATGTCACGGGCCTGCTGACACGGTCCGCTGACCGGTCACGGCCGCCCGGAGAGATCACATTCTGGGGTCAAACCGCGTTGGTCTTTATTAACGCAAAAGAGGAATGCGTATGCTGTTCTCATAGGATACCGGTGGTAGTGTACCCCATGGTTTTTGAGGGGTGTTGCTCGGTAATATGAGTGGTAGGGGTGCTTCAAATTTTGAACTGGCGTGTCCATTTGTTTTAACGGCAATGAATTGTTTATTCGAATCCGTGGTACAAACAGTTGTACTGAGTAACGGTTCATAACTGCTGATTTGTACCATCTAAAACAATTTTGATGACCCACCCTATCAATGATGGTGGGGAAACGCTCTCCATCATTCCCATCGTCTAATCGCACTCCGAGCCGTCATGCTGAGCCGCCGGCGAGCACAGCAGCAAGGTCAGCGAGCTGC
>NW_005434139.1:1305-4100 GCF_000315625.1 Guillardia theta CCMP2712
ATCAAGAATCCAGCACATATTCTGACATGGTGATCTTGTAGAAGTGGATCAAGGCTGCATGAGTTCGTCATCCTACATTTCCAACGACTAAGTCAATCGTATCATCAATTTTCTCTTCAAGACTTCTGGGCTCTCAGAGTAATGTACTTTATCTGAAAAGTGAACTGAATAAAATAATCTGTAAGATAATGACGAGTCCGCTTAATTAAGGTGCAATCACATCTCACTTGACTCCCTCCTCGGCACGGCAAATCTTCTGTACGCTTCGATACATCGTTGCTTCACATCATCAGAACAACTTTGATGACTTCTGATTCTTTGAAATATGCCAATTACTTGACTCTCACGACGCTCTTGTTGATTCTTCCCTCCTCTCTTTAAACTCTCCTCATTCAGGTTATTTGCATGTTTGCATATTTGCTGAAATACATCAACTTTGCTTTGCTTCCCTAATCCAATTAAGCCTCAGATCATATCAGGGATCAAGACTCAAGCTTGTAAGCGGGCATGCAAGAATCCATTGTGCGTTGCAACCAGACTGACATTAATGTAGAATCAAGGTTGGAGGTGATATCTGATTTGACATTTATTATTCATTCGAAGCGTTTATCTCAGGATGTCGAACTATCAGCAAATTGACACGGACTCCCAGACAATGATAATGACAACCACAATGTCATATGGAACTTCTCCAACTGCGCGCACAACAGAATGGAAGCACATGCTGTACGTGCACTGCCATCCAACACCGTGCGGTTGAGTTTGCTGTCTTGAAGAGGATTCAATCTTGTTTGTCACAAAGAGGCAAGGCTTTGAGCATGTGGACATGGATATATACAAGACTATGCATCTTCACAAAGTGTTTTTAAGTCATGCAACAAGAGATGCATCATTCAAAGGCGGAGAAGTTCAAACATGATCTGAACAAGTCATGTGGCACAGTGAAGCATCTCTCATAAATATGATATTCCATCCAGCACATGAAGATGAAAGTCTGCATGGAATAAAGGTCTTGGACTTTTGTAATACGCTTCAGCTACAAGCATGCAGAATCTAGTTCTCAACATCGCCAGGCTTTTGCTACCTGTGCACAACGATTAGAAAATGAACAATCCACAGAAGAACTCCATACCTGTGTGATGGAACGAGTTTATTTGCACCTTCTCCTCTCACAAAATACTTTGGAGTCTCTTCATGCTCGTGTGTGTTCGTGGTTTACTCGTCCCCTTCCATTGATGCGTTCAAAAATATGATCCAGACTTTGAAACAGATTATGGCATAATAACATTTTCACCAACCGACGCAGAGGGTTTGACGAAGAGAGATGTTGATGAGAGTCACCTGCTGCGAGTCACTGCAACTTGGGCTAACATGCTCGCACAAAACTCAGACACTGAAGACAAGGATCCGCAGAGAAGAGCTTCGCGATATGAGAGAAGAATGGCGAGGGAAGACGCACTGGGGTAGTTGGTGAAGGCGTGTAGAATTAAAACATTTTAGAAGGTACCAGGAAACGATAAGCTAAACATCCAAAATTACTTTTAATCACAGTTTTGAACATGGTTTGAATTTCAACAGTACAGAATTTCAACCTGCGCGAATCACACGCCGTGTACCCCCATTTTCCCATGCACCACCCCCTTGAAAATATGGGACGAGAACCAACGCGGTTTGACCCCAGAATGTCAGGCCCCCGGCCAATCTCCGGACACTTAGCCTCCTGGCGGGCCTCCAGGGGGTCTGAGGCGGGGCTGAAGGCTGCAGTCGGTCTACTGACCGGCCCGGCCGGCAGGATCCGTCGAGAAACAGGGGGGTCAAGGGAGGTTTTCTTCCCCCTGGGAGAAATGTCCTATGGGTTTTTGGATCTGCGATATAAAAAAGTCTTGTCTCGGTCACGTGATGTGTCACGTGACCGGTCAGGTGAGCCTGTCAGCCGGGTCACGGACCCTGTCAGCCGGCTGACATGTCACGGGCCTGCTGACACGGTCCGCTGACCGGTCACGGCCGCCCGGAGAGATCAGGCCCCCGGCCAATCTCCGGACACTTAGCCTCCTGGCGGGCCTCCAGGGGGTCTGAGGCGGGGCTGAAGGCTGCAGTCGGTCTACTGACGGGCCCGGCCGGCAGGATCCGTCGAGAGCGTTGCTTTTCCGGCCGGGCGCTCATAGGAAAAATTGGCAATATTTTTTTTTTTTCGAAGGACCTGAGGGGTCCCTTCATTCCATGCCAATTGGGAGTACCCTCCTTTGAGAAGTCATGTGGGAGGGTAGTCGCTCTCATGAAAATCGTTGCTGTGCAGGGCCAAAGAGGGGTAGGGTGATTTGAATTTGGTGGCGTGGACACCTCACCACGCCAAACCAATGTAAAAGTACGCATTTTAGGAGTATCTGTGGTACCAACTTAAAATTGCAGCTCTTACATGGTACAAAATGAGGGCCAAACTGGTCGGAACTTCGACTTCCGAGAACCCCTCCATTTGACTGTTGTTGGGGGGTGGGGTAGGCATGGAGCACCCTCAACCACCCACCTTTGAAAGAATTTGAAACTGCGTAATAGGGGGTGGGGGGTAGCCCCCTTTTCTCATTCCCCAAGCCCCCTCTCCCTGGACGAGCAAGAGGCGATGAAATGGTGCCTTCCTGACTCGCGAGGATGAACCTTGATATTGAGAGACTTCGAATCCAACCCAACTGAGCTAGCCATGAGATGAAGATCTCATATCACATCTGTAAGAGATGATCGAGCTTCTTTCTCAACTCTGCAGGTTGGGCCAAGGTTTGATCATCCAGCGTGTAATGTAA
>NW_005434138.1:0-771 GCF_000315625.1 Guillardia theta CCMP2712
GGTGACAAGGCCCTGAGGCTCCCAGTCTCCTCCTCGGGGCGCCGGCCGACCCGGCCCTCGGAGGCCCGCCGGGGCGAGATACACTGACCGCCCGACTTGGCAGGCGCTCCAGCCGCTGACCATTAGTATCGCCTGGTCACGTCGAGGCATCGGCAGTGATTGTCTGGATCAGCCTTCTCTGACTGACAGAACACACCCCTCCGCGGGGATCTTGTCGCTTGCTCGGCCCCCGTACGGTCTGTGAGTGTACAATCGGACAGCCGCGACCTCCCGACCCTTGCCTCCACCTCCCACACGACGAATCTATCCTCAACCCGGCCCAGTCCGATATCGCATCGCCTGGACCCTATGAGCCCTGCCAGACCGTGACCGCAGCCCTGCCAAGACCGCGACGCTTGAGATGTCCGGAGGCTCGCTCCTCAAGGGCTTACAGTCGCTGACGGACTCTATCGCCTGGGCACGTCGAAGCAGAGGCTGCCGTTCCAAGATATTCCTTGCCCCCCGCCCCCGCCTCAGACTCCCATCACGTTCTCTCCTACTCCCATCTCGTTCTCCCCTACTCCCATCTCGTTCTCCCGTACTCCCGGCGAGAGCCGAGACCGGCGGGAGTTAGGGTTTCAACAAATCAGCACTCATGGCGCGATACTCTTGATCACGAGCCTGGTCGCTCACAGTTTACTCCTTGTGCAACTTGACGCTTGTCTGACTGAGAAACCGCACCGCTCCGCGGGGCGACCGAACCATTGCATCCTAAGACCCACTCTCCCCCCT
>NW_005434138.1:2634-3352 GCF_000315625.1 Guillardia theta CCMP2712
GCTGATCCTCAACAACACTCTTCCCCTCTGTTTCATCAGTCTTCCCTCTGCCGTCATGACCTGCATGGCTCTCGTCCCGGCTGGCTGCGAGCAAGCAGCAAGCTCCGCGCATGCCTCCTCATGTCCGGACTCCGTCGCCGCTCCCGCACACCCGCCCGCCCGCCTCCCCGAGGGCTCTCCTGCATCCCCGTCGATCTCCCCCGCCGGCGGCGTCGAGGAGCACAGCTCCTACTTCCACGTGCTCCAGGCGACCGGCAGGACGATGGGCCCGTCGATCGACGCCATGGGCGACTTCATCCTCTACGCCCCGACCCGCCACGGCCAGGCGGACCAGACAGGCACCTCCCTCATCTCCACCAGCGACACCCAGAAGCAGCGGTAGGAGAAGGCCGTGAGGTAGCGTAGGAGGACGGGCCGGAGGAGCGGTGTGTGTATACATGTAGAGGAGGAGGAGACCGCTGTGGGTGTATGCGATGAATAAACAACCGAGTCGCCATCCCCTCGTCTACACGGCGCGCGTCGGGTCTATATCCGCTTCCATCATGATCGTCACGGGCTGCCGACTTTGCAGTGCGGCTGTCTAGGCGATGGGACTCCCGGAGGGACGGGAGCTGGGGCCTTCGCTGCCTGCCACAGGCCAAGCAAGGAGGGTCCAGGCTCCCAGCTCTGACCTTCGACGCCGACCATGCGGGGGCTGCCCGTCTCTATACGGTTGATC
>NW_005434138.1:3587-3752 GCF_000315625.1 Guillardia theta CCMP2712
TTCTCTGACTGACAGAACACACCCCTCCGCGGGGATCTTGACCGCAGCCCTGCCAAGACCGCGACGCTTGAGATGTCCGGAGGCTCGCTCCTCAAGGGCTTACAATCGCTGACGGACTCTATCGCCTGGGCACGTCGAAGCAGAGGCTGCCGTTCCAAGATATTC
>NW_005434138.1:4055-5587 GCF_000315625.1 Guillardia theta CCMP2712
GCCTGCATTCCTATCATCGTATCCCCATCCTCTCTGTCTGTCTGTCTGTCTGTCTGTCTGTCTGTCTGTCTGTCTGTCTGTCTTGCTTCCAGCCCCGGATCCTCCTCCGCCCCTTCCGCCCCCTCTCCCCCGCTGATCCTCAACACTCTTCCCCTCTGTTTCATCAGTCTTCCCTCTGCCGTCATGACCTGCATGGCTCTCGTCCCGGCTGGCTGCGAGCAAGCAGCAAGCTCCGCGCATGCCTCCTCATGTCCGGACTCCGTCGCCGCTCCCGCACACCCGCCCGCCCGCCTCCCCGAGGGCTCTCCTGCATCCCCGTCGATCTCCCCCGCCGGCGGCGTCGAGGAGCACAGCTCCTACTTCCACGTGCTCCAGGCGACCGGCAGGACGATGGGCCCGTCGATCGACGCCATGGGCAACTTCATCCTCTACGCCCCGACCCGCCACGGCCAGGCGGACCAGACAGGCACCTCCCTCATCTCCACCGGCGACACCCAGAAGCAGCGGTAGGAGAAGGCCGTGAGGTAGCGTAGGAGGACGGGCCGGAGGAGCGGTGTGTGTACATGTAGAGGAGGAGGAGGCCGCTGTGGGTGTATGCGATGAATAAACAACCGAGTCACCATCCCCTCGTCTACACGGCGCGCGTCGGGTCTATCCGCTTCCATCATGATCGTCACGGGCTGCCGACTTTGCAGTGCGGCTGTCTAGGCGATGGGACTCCCGGAGAGATTGGGAGCTGGGGCCTTCGCTGCCTGCCACAGGCAAGCAAGGAGGGTCCAGGCTCCCAGCTCTGACCTTCGACGCCGGACAATGCGGGGGCTGCCCGCCTCTATACGATTGATCGGCAGGGACTCGCCGAGTCGGCCGGCCTCAGTCCCCGACGGTGACAAGGCCCTGAGGCTCCAAGCAGGCAGTTCCCGCCCGTCAGGTTCCAGTCTCCCCCCCGGACTGGCGAGCCCTCGCAGCGGCCCGCCGGGGCGGGATACACTGACCGCCCGACTTGGCAGCCGCTCCAGCCGCTGACCATTAGTATCGCCTGGTCACGTCGAGGCATCGGCAGTGATTGTCTGGATCAGCCTTCTCTGACTGACAGAACACACCCCTCCGCGGGGATCTTGTCACTCGCTCGGCCCCCGTACGGTCTCAGTGGGTGTACAATCGGACAGCCGCGACCTCCCGGCTCTTGCCTCCACCTCCCACACGACTCAACCCGGCCCTGTCCGATATCGCATCGCCTGGACCCTATGAGCCCTGCCAGACCGTGACCGCAGCCCTGCCAAGACCGCGACGCTTGAGATGTCCGGAGGCTCGCTCCTCAAGGGCTTACAGTCGCTGACGGACTCTATCGCCTGGGCACGTCGAAGCAGAGGCTGCCGTTCAAAGATATTCCTTGCCCCCCGCCCCCGCCTCAGACTCCCATCTCGTACTCCCGTACTCCCGGCGAGAGCCGAGACCGGCGGGAGTTAGGGTTTCAACAAATCAGCACTCATGGCGCGATACTCTTGATCACGAGCCTGGTCGCTCAAAGTTTA
>NW_005434138.1:6182-6965 GCF_000315625.1 Guillardia theta CCMP2712
CAGGCGGACCAGACAGGCACTCCTCATCTCACCAGCGACACCCAGAAGCAGCGGTAGGAGAAGGCCGTGAGGTAGCGTAGGAGGACGGGCCGGAGGAGCGGTGTGTGTACATGTAGAGGAGGAGGAGACCGCTGTGGGTGTATGCGATGAATAAACAACCGAGTCACCATCCCCTCGTCTACACGGCGCGCGTCGGGTCTGTCCGCTTCCATCATGATCGTCACGGGCTGCCGACTTTGCAGTGCGGCTGTCTAGGCGATGGGACTCCCGGAGGGACGGGAGCTGGGGCCTTCGCTGCCTGCCACAGGCAAGCAAGGAGGGTCCAGGCTCCCAGCTCTGACCTTCGACGCCGACCATGCGGGGGCTGCCCGCCTCTTTACGGTTGATCGGCCTGGACTCGCCGAGTCGGCCGGCCTCAGTCCCCGACGGTGACAAGGCCCTGAGGCTCCAAGCAGGCAGTTCCCGCCCGTCAGGTTCCAGTCTCCCCCCCGGACTGGCGAGCCCTCGCAGCGGCCCGCCGGGGCGGGATACACTGACCGCCCGACTTGGCAGCCGTTCCAGCCGCTGACCATTAGTATCGCCTGGTCACGTCGAGGCATCGGCAGTGATTGTCTGGATCAGCCTTCTCTGACTGACAGAACACACCCCTCCGCGGGGATCTTGTCACTCGCTCGGCCCCCGTACGGTCTGTGGGTGTACAATCGGACAGCCGCGACCTCCCGGCTCTTGCCTCCACCTCCCACACGACTCAACCCGTAGTACGTACCCCTAACGGTCTTAGTA
>NW_005434137.1:0-188 GCF_000315625.1 Guillardia theta CCMP2712
TGTATAAAAGACTTTCCCCCTGAATACATTCTTGATACATTCTTGGTCCAATTCTGTTCCACGCCCTCCCCCATGCCCTCCTCTCCCCTCCCGCCATATCAAACCTCTTCGATACCTCTTCGACTTCCTCGCATTGGTCAACATCGTTCCTCGTCATCCTGGTCCTCTTGTCTTCTCCTCTACTCCCT